>NW_023461000.1:22484-29965 GCF_013731165.1 Rhagoletis pomonella | reverse complement strand
ATAATAATAATAATAATAATAATAATAATAATAATAATAATAATAATAATAGATTGGCGTTTAAACATATGTAAGTGTTTGGCCGAGCTTCTCCTGAGATTTGTGGCGTGCGCTTTGATGTTGTCACACAAAGTGGAGGGACCTACAGTTTTACACCGACTCCGAACGGTGATTGTATTTTGAGGAGAAGCTGTTTTTCATGGCAGAAATACACTCGGAGATTTGCCAAACCTTTTTTCTATATTTCTTTGCGATGTTGCTATGACGAGGGTTTGAACCAAGGCACTGCAGAGTGGAAGCACGCACTGCTGACCACTACACCACAGCGCACAGTGGGCGATTTGCCTTCTCTAGCGGCGTTTAATTAATAACTTTCAAAGTAAATAAAATATGATGTATTGTGGAACGATTTTCCGTCATCCCTTGTCAAATTTGGTTTGGAGAAAAACCGGTTTCGGCGTTGTGCCATCTTCAGTGTCATTTTTCGTTCGTCGATCATATTTCCTTCACAGTTGTTGAATTTTTGTAAATTTGTAAATAGCTGTCATATGAGTGTTGTTTTTGTTTTCAGTCCGACTTTCAAAACTTTGTGGGTGCGCTCGAATGATCCTATCAACAATATGGTCCACTATGCTTTGTAATGGTACCTCAATTTTTGAAAATATAATATCAATTTCGAAATCAGTGATGACAAAAATCTCTGAATACCAAGCTTCATAACAATCTACACATTTTTGAGGAAATCGTCCGCCATACTGGATCAGCCATTTTGATTTTTTTAGATTTAATATCAATTTCGAAACCAGTGACGTCGAAAATCTCTGGATACCAAGCTTTATAACTATCTATACATTTTTTAAGATATCTTCCGCCATATTGTATCTGCTGTTTTGAATTTTGGAAATTTGATTTAATATTCGAATGCAGTGACGACGAAAATCCTTAATTGCCAAATTTCATTGAAACCTGTCAAATACATATCGTCGCTGCGCCAACAAAAATGGTTATGTGATTTTTGTAAATTTTTTTAATGCATAATTTATTAACACTAGTTGCGTTTGTTTACCCATTTCCAGTAATATCCACTAAAAGTTTTTACGAATCTTCATGTTTGGCATTTTCGTACGCAAAAACTTACAAAGCAGGGGAAATTGAGAGAGCGAAAAATGACAGTTGCAGTTCCAAGTTTTTACTGGATACATTTTTACTTGTAAGAATTTGCCAGTACGAAAAATAGCTGATCGCATGTTGCTGGATGAAATTTAAACTAATAAGGAAACTGTTTGTGGGTTTTTATTGTTGAATTTCACAAAATAAACCTATTTAAATATAAAATATATTGTTTTATTAGGAATTTGCTGCGAATAAACAACCAATTTATCAGCTGTTCATGAAACTCCCAAATTATTACTGGAATAGCGCTCGCGTACTTTTTGGCAAATTTTTTCTATAAGAGCGAATTCTTAGAAATAAAGTTACTGGAGAGTTGCTGGCAAGTTACTGGATAATTTATAAACAAACACAACTACTATCTATTGCTCACATTACTGCTTTTGCCGAACTGACTGAGTTTGAGCATGATGCAAATAAATTGGACAATGCCGCAAAGACGCGGCTACTTCTTAGTAGTAATGGAAAACTATCGATGGGGCTATCAATAGTATCGATGGTTTCATTTTGTCGCCACTATCGAATTTTTCTAAACACTATCGATAGTTTTATGTTGTTCACATTGTTGGAATTGGACTACATATAAAAGATGCACATGCCTACATATATATGTATGTTGTGAACTCCTTTGTTTGTAAATATGTTCTTCATGGTTTTTGTTATAAAATGTGTTATTGAAATACATACACGATCTCATTTTGTTTTTTACAAGTTATTTTTGTGTACACAAATAATCTTTATGGCTTTTGTAGTTACCAAATGGGTTATTTAAGAATAAGATTTTTTCCTGGCTGTTGTTGTCTTATATAGTAAAAGAAGAAACGAAGAAATTTATAGGCGATAGAATCTGTCATATAACTTGCCAAATTTTTTAGGACCATAAAAAACGGATTCAAATTTGCATATTTACAAAATGTTTTGCCCAGTTTTACCAATCAATTTTAAATTTGTCGGGCCGTTAAAATTTTAAATTACACATTTTTTTAGGAGATTGTGCTATTTTAAATTTTAAGTTTGATACATTTTGAAATTGGTTGGTAAAACCGGGCATTAGTGTTATATCTCAACATATGTAAGAAAGCTATCGATAGTATCGAATATTTTGCACTATCACTATCGAAACAATCGAATGTATACACTATCGATAGTTTTCCAACACTACTTCTTAGGAAAATGAACACCTTAGTGCATCACAAATACGTCAATTACATACTTCCAAAACATCCACGGGACAAAACTTTTGCCGAAACGGTGTCACTGCTTAAGCAACTTTTCGGGATGCAGGCATCACAATTCAACATGCGATACAATTGCTTGCAGATCAACAAAGATCCGAATGTAGATTTCATTACATACGCAGGCGTTGTAAATAAACAATGTGAGCTTTTCTATTTAAACAATCTAGCAATAGATCAATTCAAGTGCTTAATTTTTTTATGGGTCTCAAATCCCCATCGGTTTTTGAAATTCGCACAAAGATGCTAAACAAGTTAGATGGCGAAAATACAACTATCACACTGGACTCATTGTCAAGGGAATGCCAACGAATGCTGAACCTCAAAGCTGATACTGCACTCATCGAAAATCAACAGAGCGTGCCCGTCAGCAAGGTCAAAGCAAATACAAAGCAGAAAAAGGAGAGGAAAGTACCAAAAACTCCATGCTGGAATTGCGTTGGATTTTCACTATGCACGTTTCTGTCCCTACAAAAGCCATAAATGTGGCGATTGTTCAAAAACCGGGCATAAAGAGGGCTATTGCACACGCAATAGTAACAACAAAATATATACGACAAATGGGACACAATAACAAAACAAAACAAGCGTCACGCAGAAAAAACGCAAACAACATCACAAACAACTCGTAGAGTCAAACGGAATTTTTGTGACAAACCAAGTACAATGCCAGCGCAAATACATCAATGTTCGTATCAATGGCGTACCCATTCGACTTCAGTTCGACACGGGGTCTGATATTACAATTATATCAAAGCATACGTTCGACACTTTCAACATTGAGGAAACAGAGGCAGTCGACCGATCAGCACGTAGTGCAACAGGCAAGCTGCCCCTCACTTCCCAATTCACATGCTCAGTTAGCTTTCAAGGAGAAGAAAAATCGCTTACTTGTCGTGTGTCATCCGGATCCGATCTCAACGTTAAGGGACTTGATTGGATGGATGCTTTTAATTTAAAGGATCAGCCAATAAATTCAGTCTGCAATCAAGTACAGAATTTTCAGGGGAGTGTTGATAAATCAGCAATTAAAACTTGCAGTGCTCAATTGAAGTTATCTTTTCCAGATGTGTTCGATGGCAAGATGGGACTCTGCAACACGACGAAGGCCGTATTGCAGACGAAGCCCAATGTTCAGCCAGTTTTCAGACCAAAAAGTCCAGTTGCTTACGCCATGCAACAGCTCGTTGAAACGGAATTACAACGTCTACAGGATTGCGAGATCATATCACCTGTTACTTACTCGGATTGGGCAGCACCCATTGTTGTCATAAAAAAAGCAACCGGCGGCATACGACTGAGCTCAGATTTTTCAACTGGACTGAACGAGCGTCTCGAATCACATCAATATCCCTTGCCTTTACCTGAAGACATATTTTCGAAATTGGCAAATTCAAAATACTTCAGCCATTTTCATTTATCGGATGCTTTTTTACAAATCGAAGTAGATGACGCTTCAAAGCACTTACTTACAATAAACACACATATCGGATTGTTCCGGTACAACCGAAAGCTATTTGGCGTTAAAACATTTCCGGCCATATTCCAACAGATCATGGACCAGATACTTTTAGACATACCAAGGGTAGCAGCCTATATTGACGACATTTTTGTATCCGGCAATAACCAAATTGAGCATAAATATTAGAAATCTTCACACGGTACTAAAAAGAATAAAAGAATACGGATTTAAGTTGAAATATGAGAAGTGCAAATTTTACAAAACATCCGTAACCGCAGAACTCCACAGGCAAACACCGATGGCCTAACAACTGTCATTTTGACGAGCAATATGATTGCAAGTGTTTGTGTGTAGACACTTTGATGTCTTGAAATAAGCATTTGCCGCATGACGCCACCAGAAAACATTCTCTCAATTTCGGTGTTTAAAGCCATTTAAGTCTTTAAAAAACTTGCTGAGTAATTTTCTAAAACGTAATCATAAATAATCCAATAGGGGACATATCAAAATTTCATCGATGTTACCACCAGCACGCTTTCTTTCAAATGAAAATATGGCTGTCGAACTATCAAATTGCCTGCAATAGATGTCCAACAATAAGCGCTGACATATATTGCAGCCCATAAGAAATAGGCGGTCTCCATTGGAAATATATTTTGTGACATGGTTACCACGACATCAGTGTTTTCCTGTGGAGACAGGGCCTAAGCTACCTTGGCTATGTCATAAATCAGCATGGCCTTAAGCCAAATCCCGAACGTATACAAGCCATCACCAATATGCCGCAGCCGACGATGTCACGGAACTGCGATCGTTTCTCGGCAAGTTTGTTAGTAATACGCGACAACATAGAGGTCCGTGAGATGAACTTTTAAAATCCAACGTTTCATGGACATGGACAGCGAAGCACCAGCGATCGTTTCAAAATTGAAAGGACATTCTTTTAACGGACCTTACCTTGGCACATTATGATCCGCAGCTCCAAATCATAGCAGCGGCTGATGCATCCGGATACGGTCTTGGCGCATGTATTTTACACGAATACCCTGATGGCACCGTAAAAGCCGTTTGCCACGCTGCGCGATCATTGACACCCGCTGAGCAAGTGTATAGTCAAGTTGAAAAAGAAGCTTTAGCTCTCGTATTTGCGACTAAGAAGTTTCACAAAATGATATACGGACGGCGATTCAAGCTTCACACTTACCACAAACCTTTATTAGCAATTTTCGGGCGCAAAAATGGTATCGCAGTACACCAAGCCAATCGACTCCAGAGATGGCGTTCCCACGACAGTCGGGTCTACGTAACCGGAAGGCCAAGGACTGTCACTCCAGCAACACTCCCCAAAAAGTCTTTGGGGAATTTGTATGCTGCTACAACAACAACAACTCCAGAGATGGGCACTTCAACTTCTTGCGTACGATTTCGAAATTAATTTCGTTAGCACGAATAGTTTTGGATACGCAGATGTATTGTCACGCTTAACAAATAGAGCAAATATCGCACCTGAAGATTTCGTCATTGCGTCAATAAAAACAGAAAATGAAGCCAATGCTGCCGTCAGAGACACCATAAAATCTCTGCCAGTAACATTCAAAATGATACAGCACAAGACATCTAAAGATAAGCTTTTATCCATCGTGTTAAAGTATATTAAAGATGGATGGCCTCCAAAAATGTTTTTTAATAGGAAAGACAATTTAATGTATGTTGATGAATGCATTATGTACGGCGATAGACTTGTCATTCCGCGAATTTTCTGTACACGCGTACTAAAGAAGCTTCATCGTGGTCACACAGGCATTGAGGATCCGAAAGCTATCGCACGAAGCTACGTCTATTATCCAAGTATCGACAGCGACATAAAGATTATACATAGTTAACAGTTGCGACCACTGTGCAGTTGCTGCAAAAATGCCTGAAAAAACACCTCTTCAACCGTAGCCTACTCCAGCAAAAGTTTGGGATCGAGTTCATATAGATTATGCCGGCCCAATCAAGGGTTATTACTTTTTACTAGTAATTGACGCATTTTCTAAGTGGCCGGAAATCGTTGAAACGAAATCAATTTCTTCAAAACAAACAGTGAAAATGTTGAGCGAATTATTTTCTCGTTTCGGACTTCCTACAACGCTTGTGTCGGACAACGGTACGCAGTTTAAAAGCGCATTTTTTGAAGACTTTATGCGTAAAACCTCCATTGAGAATAAATGCACGAGCCCATATCATCCAATGTCAAATGGCCAGGCTGAAAGATTTGTGGACACTTTCTAAAGAGCTCTCAAAAGACGGAAGAAGAAGGAACGGTTACAGAAAATATGCACACATTTCTATAACTATATCGTTCAACAGCAAATCCAAATACTCCCGATCATAAATCTCCAGCAGAGATAATATTTGGAAGGCCAATGCGTACAACATTAGATCAGCTAAAACCGTTGACAAAAGCGAGAAACCAATGTCAGTAGCCATAGCAAAGATGAAGCAGCAATTCGACATAAAGCACGGTGGCTGCCAGAGAATTCCAAAATTTGGATAAGGTATATGTCAGAACTTCAGATGGTGTCTATCACTTCAAATGGTCTCTTGGAGAAATCATCGAGCAGAGAGGTTGTCATGTACAATATGAGACTTTTAAATGGCAGAATTATTAGAGCATAGGTTAATCAACTTCGACGACGCACCACCACAGCAAAGGGCTACCAGAAGCCGTGGGCTTCAGCACTAGAAATTTTTGAGCCGTCAAAAGCCACAGGCTCTCGTGTCACCCAAAATCCGAACGTGGATACAGGTGAAAATCCAAGGGTAGATGGAAGTGCCATCGGAACTGATCAGTTGGAGACACCACTGCTACCACGTCGCTCAAACCGCAACCTAGGGCATCTTAATCAAAAGGGAAGACTAGCCTATAACCGAATACTTGAACTCGAAACATATTAAAACCGCATACTTCACTTAAACTTAGTACTAACCCTTATAACAGAAAATATCGATAATCGATACTGCCAAAGCAGCTGAGAGCCTGGGGACATCGGAATGGGAAAGAGAGGATAAAAAGAATTGAGACTGTTCACCCGGACCGGTTTCAGCGAGAACAAAAATTAATCATAAGTTTTCTGTAATTACTTTTCTTTATTTTTGAATAAATATTTTGTTATAAAGAAACATAACAATTAAAAAATAACTTATCAAAAAATACTTTCGTGAAAATTTATTTGTGATAGGCTTGTCTGATCTCTTTTATTTAGTGTAAATAAACCGAGGTTATTTCACTTACGGCCCAACGTTTCGCTAGTCTTCTTAGCATCTTCAGGGGCGTGTTTATTTAATTATCTGTTACAAAAAATATAAATACATGTATGATATTAAATAAAGGAACAAATAAACACATATTCATAATTACATATAAAAATCACGGTAGAACAACTAAGATATTAAACACAAAAGTACTCACAAACAATTCGTCATTAAAATAACTAAATCTACTAAAATCGATACCATCTTCTGTGGTAGTTTTGTCTAAACTAAAACTAATTTTGAATTTTATAAGCATAACAAGTAGGCGGTAGAAATGTCATCGGTGTCTTCTTTTTTGTTTATTGTGTTTTCCCTTT
>NW_023461000.1:0-12484 GCF_013731165.1 Rhagoletis pomonella | reverse complement strand
TGTAAAGCGGATACAGACGATGGGTGGTGGCTGATGGTCGTTCCTGGTTGAATACGGGAAAATAAATACCCGCGCTCTTTTCAATAGATTTGAGTTAAACCTCAAAGCAGTAAAACTGTTTGGAGGGGAAGTTAAAAAATAGTTAATTTGGCGGGAAAAATTTATGACAGTTTCTAATAAATACATGTGTACATGTATGCGTACATATGTACATATATTATTAAACATTAGGGTGGACCGTTTTGGATTGATTAAATAAATGAAATATTGCAATGTGGGTATCAAACTAAAGAGTTTTATGAAGACTTACAATCGAAAATATGTTTGAGGAACAATATGGGTGCCAAACGAAAGGTATTTGAAAAATCTGGATTTGGAAATATTTTTTATAGGATTATCACCTATCTAAAAGTAAAGACTGAAAATATGGAAATTCAATGAAATATTACATAACTGGTTCCAAACGAAAAGTATTTGGGAAAGCTTTACTAGGGAATTTTTTAAAATCTTTCCACTTATCCAAAATCCGAACATTGTAAATAAATATAGAATTTACAACATCTTAACAAACGAAGTGATCATATTATCAACGAAGAGCTGGTACACAAATTACTTAATGTAAAAAATTCATAAACAAGTCATTTTTAAGCAAACAACACACCGACTCCAATTCTCATATTAAACTGTAATAGTGCCGTTAATTTTTTCATGATCCAATGATCGGATCTAAACCAAATTAGCATGGGATCACCTGGAAATCGGTTGACGTGGTCCAAAGTTATGCGGTAACATGCATAAAAAAAATCCGACGAATTGATAACCTTCTCCTTTTTTTTGAAGTCGGCTAAAAACTACTGAAACAAATAACAAAATGATAAAAGAGTACCGAAAACAAAAAACTATCGCATGAAAGCTGTTTAAAAAATACTTAATGAAAACATAAAATTGTTGACACCATTCCCTATCATTATAAATCAGTTAACTTTTAATCGTAAGCAATTTCGTTTGGGGTCGCCAAGGCCTACTACGTATATTGCGAGTAAAGAAATTTTGAATAACATGAGATAATATTATTATGATTATGATTATCATTACTATTGTGAACTCCTATTCCCAATCAAGGATTCCCAAATTAAAGCGAAAGCAGAAGAGCATTTACGATCGCATGATGCAAATGTTAAGATAATAAGAGCTGCAGAACTGAACCATGTAGGAACATTTTTTTACAAGGGCGTGTAGTTTCTGGCGTGTGCCGATGACATCGACATCAACTGTAACAAAAATAGCGAAGTCTCTGCTGCCTTTTCCAAGCTGGATAAGGAAGCAAAGCGAATGCGCCTGGTGGTAAACGAGGACAAGACGAAGTATCCAGTATCCAGTCACCGCGCTCGCGCCTTGGAACCCACGTCACTGTTGACAGTTATAATTTCGGGAAAGTGGAGAATTTCATTTACTAGGGAACCAGCACTATCACCGATAAAAAAATCAGCATGGAAAACCCACTCAGAATTACTCTTGCCAACAGGAGCTGCTTTGGACTGAGTAGGCAATTGGGGAGTAAAGTCCTTTCTCGACTTACAAAAACCGCACTCTAAAAGTCACTCATCATGCCCGAGCTGTTATATGCCGCAGAAGCTTAGACAATGACAACATTTTATGAGGAGGCTTCTACGCATGGGCGAGGGGGGTTACCGTAGACGATGGAACGATGAGTTGTATGAGCTTTACAACTAAATGTACATAGTGCAGCGAATGAATATAGAGCGGCTCCGCTGGCTTAGACATGTCGTTCAATAGGAACCGAAGTTTGAGTTGTAAAAGAATTCAACTCGCAAGCCGATGGTGGTAGCAGACGAATAGGAGGCACCCATTGCAATGGAGAGACCAAGTTGGCACAGAGAGAAATGACTGGCGTTCTTTGTGGAGCTCGGCCAAAATGGCTTAGGCGGTTACAAAGCCAAAGTAGAAGAAGAATATGCAAATGATAAATGACGGAGTTGGGGGACCATTTTCTTGGATGCGCCAGGAGGAACTAGGAAAATATTCCTTATCAGATGGATTCTGGCAACGGTTCGATCAAAAAATTACATTACCTTAGCTATCGCTTCGTCTGGAATTGCTGCGACATTATTACCAGGTGGAAACATTGCCAATTCAACTCTTTAGCTGCCAATGAACATATAAATCATCGAAACTCCCACGTGCAATATTTCCAGAGCATCCGGTATGGAAAAAGTTGACCAAAAAATTAAATTCATTGTTTGGGATGAGTGCACCATGGCACATAAAAAATCGTTTGAGGCTTTTGATCCATTGTTGCGGGATTTGCGTGGAAACGTTCAACCATTCGGGATATTGCTCGCAGGAGATTTTACGAAAACATTGTCTGTAGTTTCTCGATTAACACGAGAGATAAATGCTTGCCTGAAATAGTCAACATTGCGACAAGACGAACATACATACACTGCAGCTGAAGTATTCGCGCGACAATAACTGGACATTGGGAACGCAAAGCTGCCAGTCAATGAGAGATTAAGACGAATTTTACGGCCTGATAATTTTTGTAAATTAGAAACATCGAAAGGAGAACTGATCGAAAGAATGTTTCTTTATTAAGAAAATTAATTTTAGGAATCACGATTGGCTCAGTGAACGGGCTATTCTTGCTGCGAAGAATAAGGAGGTCTATCAACTAAATAATAGTGGTATTGACAACAATCGTTGCTTGAGCTGATCAGCTCTTTTACTAGACTGCCAGACCACTTGCTCACTTTGGTGAATACCACTAATGTTATTCAATCCAGCATTCAACGTGAGGAAATAGCATATATGTCGATAAACACCGTTGTGGAAAAAGACCATCCAACGAAATTTTTGAACTCGATTTATCTCCCAGGGAGCCCCCTCATACCGAAATTAAAAATAGGTGTGCCAATTATCATTTTACGGAATATTAATCAGCGAAAACTCTGCAACGGAATGCGACTCGCAGTTAAGAAATTGATGAAGAACGTAATGTAAGCAAAGATTTTAACGTGGCCTTTCAAAGGTGAAGAATTCCCATGATTCCATTTAATGATGATGATTCAATTTAAAAGATTTGAATTCCCCATTCGATTAGAATTCGGAATCACAATCAATAATGCTCCAGGTCGAACTTTGGAAAAGTATGGTTTAGATTTAGATGCGGATTGCTTCTCAGATGTTGCGTGTTCCTGTGTCGGCAAACCAGACATCCTTGATATCTATGCAGAGAATGGAAAAATAACAAATATTGTGTGCACACGAGTACTTATTACATAACCAAACACATATGAAACGTATGCTTTGTTTCGTTAATAATTTATCGTCCATATAACAGAAATATGCCACAGCAAAGCGTGGCAGGGTGCAGCTAGTTTTTTATAAAAGTATAGCCCATTATCTACCAAAAAACATATAAATTCATATTTCAAAGTTTGTGCAAAAATTATAAAAATTCTGCAGACTTGCATCTAAATTTTTAGTAGAATGGGGTGTGAGCTTTAAGTTGCAAAAAAATCGCGTTGACATTTAATGGACTATAAAACTGATCTGATTAAAAAGTTTAAAATTTAGAAGCAATTCTGCAGAATTTTTATAATTTTTGCACAAAGTTTGAAATATAATTTATATGGTTTTTGTTAGATAATGCTTCTTTTATAAAAGAATAATAATCATTAAATAAACAAAAAAAATAGGAAAAAGTTGTTTGATGTATATAAGCCATTCTTACCGTTATATATTTCTTGTCTATGTGTGAAGAGCAATGGGTTTTATAAAGATTTTGTTAGACTCTACTCGTAGACTGTACTCTTATTAGGGTTTTATAATGCTCTTAATAAAGAACATATATTATAAAATAGGTTTATAAGGCTCTGCGTGAAGACATATTTTTATAAAACTTTTTTTGTCTTGTTTTATTTTCTATTTCAGTATTAGAACAAATCTTCTACACAATTATGGCCTTAGTCATAAAAAACAAAGTAGCTTTAAAAAAGGCTTATAAACTGAAAAATTTATGAAAACGTAATTTTATAAAGCTCTTTAAACCTACTTAATTTTTTATAAATAAGGCCGTTAAGCTTTTAGATCTCTATGAGTTTTCTTCATTCAGAATCAGCAACAAGCAAATTTATACACTTCTATAAATTTCTTGAGGTGCGTTCACACAGAAAGCCGAGCGGCGCCGAGCGAAGCAAGGCGGAATAAAGCGAAGCTGCTGGTGTTCACACTGAACGAAGCGAAGTTTGCTTTTTTAATGGACTCTGCTGCAAACATACCACAAAACGTAACGTAAATGAAAAACGGCAAAAATATTTGCTCAATTTTATTCAAAAGATTGGTTGTAAAATTCGTTTTTATTTGGGTATTTTGATATCGTTTTTGTAGCAGCGTCATGAAACATAAAAATTTAATAGAATCAAAAACTGCTTTGTTTTCAGCTCCAAAACGCTTACGAAAGATCTTGCTGTATGAACACTTTCGTATAGAACAGCAATTTGAAAGCTTCACTCAGCTCGGAACGGCTTCGCTCGGATCGGCTCCGCTTTCGGTGTGAACGTACCCTTAGAGAAATTGTGCATTCTCTTTTCGAAGTAGGGTTTGTCTTCATAAAGATCATAAATACTATTCAGTCATACCATTTCTTATTTTGCTAGATAAGAAAAAATGCTTTGTTTTAGAAGTTATATACTTATACATATACATTTTTCTGTGTAGATTAACTGCTCTTCCTCTTTTCGAAGTTGGATTCCTCTTCTCAAAGATCATGAATACTATTCCAAGCTTTAGTAGATAGCTGAAGTAGCCATGGGTAATAGCGCAATTTTTGTGGCGCTAGCTCAATGACACCGGCGCCATCTGTGGTGTCAGCGCACTAACTCAGCGCAATAGCGCAGTCAATTCATTTCAACACGGCCACGGTGTTAGATTCGCCTTGGCATCAACTCAAGCTGTCATCTCAATCATTTCTTTTAATTTTGGCGCTGGAAAGGCTTGCAAAAAATTCGGCTGCAGACTTAATGCTAGAAAATCAAGGTATGTATATTTAATAATTACTATATTATATATATATATAACAATTATTATTATAGAATCTATATGGTTTCAGAATCGGTGTTGGTTCGTCTATTTATTTAAGTGAAATTCCACCAAACAAACCAAAAAAAGCTTCGCTTCCAAATCATTTTTGCGCGACCACATGTTTGCGACGTCTGCGTAATAGTATTTGCACGACCCAAAGCTCAATATCAGCATAAAAATCTACATCTAGGCATAAAAAGTACGTGAATGCTCTGCGGAGTGTATCATTTGTTTCACGTTTGGTGCTGTAAAACGTTTGTACGGCTGGAGCTGAAATTGGTATGTTTTCTAAAATCTAGATGATTAATAAAAATGTGAGCTTATTTGCGATATTAAGCGGCGTTTTCTAAAGTAGTGATCTTACAATTCATCTGCCCTCTAAACACAAATTTCGTTCTGCTAAAATGTATTTGAAGACGATAAATTTTAGAAGCTGCTTGAGAAAACTTATGTACATTAGACTGCATCACACTGCATACAAAAACAAATCGGTACAGTTTTTCCACCGAAATTATAAAATCTATTATATTTTAAGACTTCCACCAAATATTTCGGAAACATTAAGATTTACGTGAGCTGGACCGATTGGAAAGTACCTTCAAAAACTGAGTTTTTTGTGAATAAAAACAGTTTATTAAGTATTTTTGCAAAAAATCACCTTAGGTGACAAAAAAGTTTAAACTTAAGAGATTTGCATAAAAATATTTAGAAAAAGTTTTCAACGGAATTGCAGTAATGAGATTTTTGATGCAGTTTTTGCACTTTTTTCAAATACAGGTTAAAAAAAACTTAATAACTCAGCCTAAACTTTACCGATTTAGACTTATGAGGTACCCTTTTCATTTCTTTGCAAATAAGTTCAATCAAAGCATGAAAGAGAAAGGTAAGACCAACGAGCCTCATTCCATGTTGAATTAAGATGTGTTGGTATTTGATATAGAAAAAATTGGAACGTGAATGAGTTTTTTTTTGCAAAGAAATAAAAAGGGTGAGAAAATACCTTTCCACTGATACATCACAAGTCTATATCAGTGTAGCTTTGACCCAGTTATTAAAGTTTTTCTTAAACAAATCTTTGAAAAAAGTTAAAAAAACAGCATCAAAAATCTCATTATTATGATTCCTTACAAATTTGTTTGAATATTTTTACAGATTTTTAAAGCTCAAACTGTTTCGTTATCTGAGGAGATTTTTTCCAAAAAATCCCTTAAGAAACTATTTCTATTCATAAAAAACTCCATTTTTGGAGGTATTTTGAAACCGGTCCAGCTCACGTAAATCTTAATATTTTTCCGAAATATTTGGTGAAAGTCTTAAAATATAACAGATTTGGTAATACCGCCGGAAAAACCGCACAGTAGTCGAAAAAATTATAGCCGCACCAAATTTTCAAAAGTTTTGAAATATTTTTGTTATTTAATTTGGTTAGTTTTTATAGTTCATTCTTTAACAACATCCGTATAAATACAAGTTTAAAGGCAGTGTCACACGATTGGGTATTTGCCAAAATTCGGTGCAAATCGTATCCCTATTGTGTGAATACCCAAATATTTTTCTTCACCCCAATCACGAAAATTAATTTGTTAAAATTTTTCAATAGAACATCGCTGTTTTGTACCAATCTTTTGACTATAAAAAACATTTTCCAATTTTTTTATTTTGTACCAATAGCACAATATAAGAATGTTCTAATCTGTACAAATGTACCAACCGAGTGCAACTGCCTTAAAAATTTATGCAATTAAATAGAAAAATTCAACAAATTTTGGTAACAATTTCGAGTTTTATAATTAGATTCTGAGAATGCAAATTTGTAGCCCATTGAATTCTAGTAGAATAAAGAACAAGTTTCAAATGGCTAAAAACTACGATTGATTTTTAGAATTTTTAAAATAGCTCGAAATTTGTACGAATGTTTGCTGATTTTTTTTTTATTATTGCACAAATTTTGAAGCTTGGATTTACACGGCTTTAGTTAAAGAACACCTCCCCCTTTTTTGGCCAATTTTATGCCCGATTCTTATTCAACTAAAAGGATAAATATGTAACTTATGTTCATGTAAGTCAAGCCGGGTTTCATACGTTCAAATGTAAGTTGAATCGTTCGAATTGTTCTGAAAATCAGTTTACAACCTGGTACATTTTTCTAACTTTTCAAAAAGGTTGAAATATTTTTCGTCATTTCCTGTAACCCTGTACATTGTGTAAACATTTCCCATTAATATAAGGAAACATGCAATTAGGAACTTGCCAAACCTTGGAACCTCCTCACAAAATAAAATGTCATTTTGCTCTCTCAATTTTCCCTACTTTACAAGTTTCTTGGTTACATTAACACCAAAACGTGATAATTACTAGCAATTGTTTCAAACTATTTACTACACGAACATCCTTATACATTTTTAGGATGATGGCTAAAAAGTTCAGCGATGTGTGGCTCAACTTTTCGGAAGAAAAGGATCAAAAAGTAAAATGTCTAATCTGTGCGCAGCAACTTTCGGTTGCAAATAAATCAACATGTAGTCTTATAAGGCATATGAAGAGGAGGCATCCAACCCAAACAATTTCAAGGCAGCAACCTGTTGACCCAGCTGAAGCTAATAATGATACGTCATTAATTTCAAGTTTGCCTTCCACGCGAAACTCTGACAATTTGTCAACCATAAAAATAACAAATTTTTTCACTAAACCACTTCCCTTAAAGAAGAAAGAGTAGATCGATAGGCAGATCTTGAAAATGATTGTCAAAGAATACCATCCATTCACTATAGTAGAGGAAAAGGAATTTAAAACACTGGTTCATCTACTAAATGCCAACTACATGTTGCCGACAAGGAAAACAGTTTCTTCAGCTTTATTAACAAATGCTTATAGTTCAGCAGTGGCTGTCGTAAAAGAACGCTTGACGAGAGCATTTGCTGTTTGCTTGACAGTTGATGGATGGACGTCGCGAGCCCAGGATAACTATTTTAGTGTAACCGCACATTACATTGTTGAGGGAGATAATTCAACATTTCTCGCATCAGATTTGCTAACTTGTGCATCGTACACAGAGCGACATACGGCTGTCAACCTAACGAAAATGCTGCAAGATGTGTTGAAGGAGTGGCAAATTGATAATAAAGTTGCGGTCATTGTTACAGACAACGCGGCCAACATGAAGGCGGCTGTACGTGGTGGGGGATGGAGGCATTGGGGGTGTTTTGCCCATACACTCAATTTGGTTGCGCAATCGGGATTGAAAGAAGTAGGAGTTGTTTTAAAAAAGGTAAAACAAATTGTTAGGCTTTTTACTAAAAGTAACTATGCAAATGAGGAACTTAAACGAGCGTTGGAAGGGATGCAGATGCCGATTTTGAAAATAATAAATGACGTTCCCACTCGATGGAATTCTACATACGATATGCTTAAACGCTTTTTACTTTTAAAAACTCCATTGATCTCATCGTTAGCTCTGATAAAATCTTCTGCGCGGGTCGCAGAATGTCGAAATTTTAGAAAATGAGGAGTGGTTAATAATTGAGCAAACAATGCAAGTAATGGAAATGTTTCAAATAATTACAAATCTTATAAGTACTCAGAAGCATGTCAGTTCGTCTTCAATTATTTTGTATGTAAAGCAGCTAACGAAGCATTTAAATTCATTGCAGAGCCGTGAATTAATTCCAATAGTGCACAAATTGGTCAACAATTTACTAGGTGGGCTTAGTGCCAGGTTCATCGACTTAGAAAACAACATTTTTATAGCGCAGGCAACAGTGTTAGACCCACGCTTTAAAAAATTTGGCTTCATAAACGAATCTGAGTATAAATCTGCTGTAGAAATGCTCTACAATAAAGTAGCAAATATAAGAATTTACACTGACGAAGATGTCGTAGATGAACCAAGTGAGGCAACAGGTAGTGCGGGTAATGTCGAAAATGAAAACTTAGAAAAAGTTTGGAAAGACTTTGATGCTGAGGTTCAGCAATATTTACGACCTAACAACCAGGTGGCATCTGCAATAGTTGAATTAGACAAATATTTGGCTGAACCTATATTGCCACGTAAAGACAAAAATGGCAAATATCAATGTCCTTTGCTATGGTGGAATCAAAGGAAACATATATAACCCAGATTATATCAAATTGTAAAAACAAGATTGTGCGTTTCAGCTACATCTGTTCCATGTGAAAGAATTTTTTCACATGCGGGTCAGATAATAACTCAAAAACGAGAAAATATAAAATCGGCTAAATTAGCTAAAATGGTTTTTTTGAACTATAATATGGACAATAACGATTTCTAAGACTGATACTGATATACTCGATGTACCTTAAAAGAGATTTTAGTATAACTAAAACAAAATGTATTTACTTGTTTTCTAAATGCTTTATGCAAAAATATTTTTGTTATATTTTCACATTAAATAAATTAAATTAATTATACAATAAGTGATATATATTAAATATATATAAATACATGCACATAAACATATCGCACGCTTAATAATATACAGAAGTATTTCAAAATTTCAATTTTGTGGGAAAACACAATCAAAGTTTGATCAACTCATACAGTTGATATACAAAAAGACAGCTGAAAAGACCCATATCTTTGCGATGTTTGGGAAGTTTAACCATTTGTTGGGCTGAACAAGTTCTATATATTAAGCTTATTCATTGTATGATGAAATCTCCAAAACCGTAAATTTTGAGTTACATCTCGATATTATTAAACGTGCGATATATCGAAAACAATCCAAAATTTTAATGTATGCGCTGTAAGGCCAAAAGATATGTGTTTGTATGTGTAAGCTATAGCTAGCATAGATTTAAAAGCTGCTAAATCTACTTTTTATGAAAACTTACATTTGGATACAGTAAGGCTAAGTATTACTTGTTTGAAGTAATATTTTGTTTTGAAAACGCAAAACTTTTGTTATCAAAGTTTTGCAAAATATTTGAAGAAAATAAGTTGTAAGAAGTTTTGTTTTTCTCCGGAAAAATTAAAAAACAACTTTTCTACTCTCAGTGTCACAACTCAAAAATTACAAATATTGAGTTAAGTACACAGAAATAACCGATACTTCTACTTTGTGTAATAATTTCATAATGTATCGATTACCCATAGCCCACTAGAACAAAATATGTATTAATTTTTACTATGGGAGTAAATGTAAATTCATAACTTTAAAGCCGTTTTTATCGCGTTTGGTTTTTTTGATTTGTGGCACTATTGAAATAAATGAGCGATATGTAAAAATGTATTTTAAATTAGTGGAACGTTTTAAGCCATTAGAAACCAATTAAAAATCATACTGTTACTCTTTGATGCAACTGATATAAAAATATTACTTTTTGATAAAACCCTTCATACAAATGTTACTTTTTGGTTGGACTTCATTCTTTTTCATATACAACCTTAAATAGGTGCAAACTATGTATCTACATTTAGATACATAAGTATGTAGTGATAATAATACAGTACAAAAAAGTAGTTGAATACAATTTTATACTAAGTTTTCTAATAAAATATCTGATGCAAAAACACGTGTATACTTATAATTTGAAAAAATGTGGTTGTGGGTGAGGGTTGTTTAATTACAGTTAAGTTATTATCGAAAATATCAAAAATTTATAGTTCCCCAGCTCAAGATTATTTTATGAAATCAAATACGTAAATAAATTCGTGAGAATGGGCTAACAAAAAGGTCTTAATTAAAAAATTTTAGTTCAAATACATACAACGTCGCCAAGGGAAGTCACGGTTTGTAGCATGCGCTTTGCTTTTGCCCCATAAATCGGTTGCAGACATGTTCATAAAATCGTGCTAAATAAATAATCTTTTAGCGATGTTTTTTTTTTAATTTCTTGCACGCTCAATTGTTGCATGCATGAAATCTGCTTCCAAATGCCCAGACTTCCTCGATTGTCACAATATAAGTGCAATTAACAACAAAGGGCATGGCCGCTGCAAAAATGTATTTCGGTTCTATAATTAATATACAAGGCCGAGTAAGCAATTTTATTTACAATCTGATTTAGTGGCATTTACAACTTATATGCACAAGCAACTTATATTTAAAAGGGATTTAAAATTTGGAGTACTTAGCACATTTGAATAAGCAGTACATTAGCTTATGGCGCTTTAGCAAAGTCTCCAGTTTTGGTAATAAGATAAAAGTCGACTAAGTGATCAGAAAAATTCAGTAGACAAGGGGGCGTCCATAAATCATGTGACCACTTTAGGGGGAGGGGGGGGTTAGGTAAATGATCACTATCGATCACGTAGGGGGGGGGGGGTGTTTCGTATTATCACGTGATTTGCTTTAATCTCAATAATAACCACATTTCCCTTTCTATTAAATATTTTGCATATGGAAATCATATCAGCTGACTGAGAGCGTAGTCGATAAATATGTATATATGTATTTATGTAAAAAGTTTCAAAATATAACCGAAAACTTGCAAGTCGTGTCGCGTAGAACCCATTCCAATTTTTATTCAAACTCTTCCTATGATTTAAGTTCAAAAAGTTATGGTGAAATGAATTCCAATCTTCACTTGCAGCTATTTCGTGCATATGTTGCACGACATACAAATAAAACAAAAGCAGCGTGCCAGGAAAGTACAAACATCTTCTGGAGAGATGCTAAAAAAACTTGTACAGACAAAACTGATTTCGAAAGCATTGTTTTAAATAAAATTAAAGAGCTAAAGCAGTCAACGACAAAAGTTAAGATCACCAATATTGCCCAGTACTTCCAACACCCCAATGAAAAGGTGATGACAGATTTTAGTTTATTAAAAGTTTGTAATAGTAATGCATTATTGTATTATGCATTTCAGAACAATCATAAAGAAACGCCTCAACTGAACGATAGTTCTACCCCCGCAATTGAACCCGACTGCAGCCAGAGTGAAACCGCAGACGTAGTTCAAAATAGCAAGGACTCTGAAGAGTTTACTACGCCAATTTGTCGTAATACCCCAGCGCAGGACGTTCTGCGGAATCAAATTTCTTTACTGAAAGCTGAATACAATGTGGCATTGCTCCGTGGAAAATCAAACGAAATTTCTAAAATCAAAAAACGTATTGAGTCTTGTAAAAAACATCTCCGAAGAAAAAAGCTTCACGCTATTCACTCCAAAAAGCATAGGTTAACTCTTAAATCGAAACTAGCAGAAATAAGTGCAAATAATGTCGACGCAGCCAATGTAACACATAGTACTCCAGGCCGTCCTCGTATTGAATGTAAGCAGCCTGAGTTACTCAAAACAATTGTCGACATAGCCATGTTTGGTGCTTCTGCCAACGAACGTCGGCGAAGTGAAATTGTACGGAGTTGTCAAACCTTAAGCGACCTTCATGAAAAATTGTTACATCTCGGTTACCAAA
>NW_023460999.1:0-29996 GCF_013731165.1 Rhagoletis pomonella | reverse complement strand
GCTGAACTCGGCCAAAATCGCTTAGGCGGTTACAGCGCCAAAAAAGAAGAAGAAGAAAAATTTGTATTACATAGAAGCGTGGCAACCCGGATGGAAAATATTTTCTGATCAAAGTTCTCAACAATACCATTCATTTCATATCCATATTGCGATGTTTTAGATAAATTGTGTGTTATCTGGCAAAATTTATTTTAGTTTCACTTTTATTTCAACATATTTTGATTAATTAAAAGAAAAATACTGATAAAAATACAATTTTTCACAAAAACATGGTTGAAATTTTGAAATTCCTGCCCGTATTTTGTTTGTAAGTCAAATACTGGGATTGAAACGCTAACACTTGCCGCTCTTTCACTTGATTATTTTGTTCGACTATCATTTTTGCCGCTACGTCCTTTGAATCACTGAAGGTAGTTGACGATAAAATTGATTTGACCAAATCCGACCGAGTGTTAAGTCTACAAACGTTAACTGTTTGCTCGACTGCCATTTCATGAGCCTTAGACTGTGTCATACCTTCAATGTTCAAAGAGCGCTCTAATGCATCCGAAAGCTCCTCGACACGCTTAGCAAATTCCGTATAATTGTTGTTTATGACATGTAAAGATGCAATTTTCCCAGCTACAACTTTCGAGTTTTCTGGCTTTTCTATTCTATTTCTCAACGCATCTTTTATTTGTCTAACTGAACTAACTTCTGTTGGAATTGCTTCACGTGCCTTGCCTTCGAATTTCGATTTCAAAAATGATATAAAAGTTTTATTTAAATTTTCATCTGCAAAATCTTCAATTAAATTAATTTTGTCTATAAACGATACAAGTGCTAGCGGATCTCCATTGTAATTTTCCCTAATGATTGAGGCTCAAAGACTAATAAACGATTTCTTCTGTTCAGCGGTAGCCATGTCTAAAAATTCTTTAAAAATGGTCGAAATATTTGGTGAACTGGTAGCTGTTGACGGCTCGTCGGACACTGTTAACAGATCTTTAAAGGATGGAAGTGAAGTACTTCTTTTAAGACTGAATTGTACCGAAACTTCTGACTTGGCGTCACTAAATTCTTCTTCTGACTCAGAGTCAGCTAGGTCTGATTGTCAAATTAGCGATAAGCTATCAGGTGGAATCCTAACGCGACAATTCAGTTTATTAGAGCACTTTGCTAACTGTTCCTTGCAACGGGCTAATTTAACTTGGACTTCTTTGAGATTACATGTATGGGCCGAACTATTACCAATAACAGGTAATAAAATATTATTGTAAGCTGATAAGCGAATATTTGTATTCGTTTAATTTTTTCGCATTCGTAAACAACGGTCTATTTTGTAAAATGCGTTTCGTAATCTTATCAAAATCTGCTTTATATACTTTAAATTGTTTATCGAATTCGCTCATAACCGGCTAATCTCAAAGGAGTGGAAGCCCGACATTTACGAAAACAAGCTATCGTCCACCCTGTATAAAAAAATTTAAAAAGAAATTGAATAATGAAAAATACTTATGTTTTTCTTCAGTAGGTCATCGGCTGAAAAATCGCATGCAACAAGAGGTTTTCATGCAGTTGGGAATATCGGGAATTTCATGCAGTTCACATGCAAAGCAATAGAGTTTAATTTGTTTTTGAAACGTTTTAATGTATTTTTTTAATAAGAATTTATCGAATATAAACGGTACATCGGTGTACATCGGTATATGGGTTTGTAATCTTTTAATAACTTCCAGGAAGTTATATTTTGGGACAAAAGTATTTAAGAAAGAAAATCGATGTAATCAATTAAAGCTAGTAATGTTAAATTGTTGAGCAGAACGTCACTTATACCTAGGTGGATACATGGATGTAATTTCTTTATTGAAAATTCACTTTTTGAAAAAAAAAATTTTCCAAATATAGGTTTAAGTTTAATTTCTAGGGTTTTGTTTGGCTTTGTAACTTTTGATGTCGATGGCTTTTAAAGAATCTTTTTTTTCGTTAATCAATTAATGCATGTTATTACTAGATAAATGTAATCTTGGGGAAAAATGGTCCCTTGAAATTTATAAGAATTTTTCATTAAAAGTAAATTTTCGATAAATGGAGCTTATAACTAATAAGGATCATATTTGAAAAATAGTATTTAATATTTTGAAGCACTTATATCTAATATGGGATTTTTATTAAGTTTCAGAAAATTCCCTTCCTTTTTTTGAAATCCGAAAAATATATCGATGGCTATCTCGGCAGCCAGTTCGAAAACATTCTATCTAAAAAACTTTTCAAGAACGTCCTATTTGAAAATTCGTTTCAAAAACGCCCTATCTCAGCTGCCGATTTTTGAGATAAGGTGTTTTTCAGTAAAATTCTGAAATAGGGCGTTCTTGAAAAGTTTTTTGAGATAGAACGTTTTCGAACTGGCAGCCGAGATAGGTCGATCTTCCACTCAGCCATCGATATGTAAATGGTCACTTATAGCGAGAAATTTTTAATGAAAGCAAAATATCATCTAATAATAGCAATATGTATCATGAAAATGGGGTAATTAGAAATGCTCGTTTGTATCACTTAGGTACTAATAAGGAGAAATCAATGAATATGAATCAATCATAAAAATAAGTATATATTGTATCAAAGTTTTGGAATGAATATAATATTGTTTGATATTCACTTGTCCCTGTCAGGACTGTCTAAATTTGCATGAGAGCAATGGGTTTAGTTTTTCTTTAATTCACACATCAAAATCTATTAGTATGTAAAGTTTTATAAAAAAAAAATTTGTTGAGTCAAAAAGGATTTGAAAAATGTTTTAATTTCGCCTGTTTTCATTTGGCTTCGACAGTGAAATTTATATAAAAAATGTGTGTGTTTCCTAAAATTCCGGTCCGTTATATGCCTATGGTGGCGCTTAGTTGGTGGACTGCTATACGTACAAACTTCTGCGTGCCGATGATTAAATGGTTGTGGCTGTACTTATTTGCGCCGATGAAGCCACAACCTCGGGCCAAGATTTTTAGAAGGTTTTTAAAATGCGCTTTTCATCTTGGCCCGGACTCTGCATCTCCGTGGCACGGTCGCCATGTTAAATAATTGGGCCAAGCGGTCTTACCTAAAGATGTTCCGGCCGGGGTGCCGATTCTGCAACTCCGTCGATCTCCAAACTAGGGCTTCTTGCAAGTTACCGCCTATAGATGTATGCCCCAAGTTGCTTGAAATTTGCTTATATAGGGCACCAATATTTATATAACAAAACACTCCCGCAACTACATTCGATTGTAAAAAGACTTTTTACACTTTAATTTAATTTTTCTTTATTTGATTTTTGATTTTTGATGTAGTACCGATCAGGTTGAAAGGCGAGTATCCAATCAATCTTGAATCGTTTTTCTATCCTATCGTATGTATCTGTGGAACGTATTTCTATCAGGGCTACCAACATTACAGCGGCGCTGAATAGTGCTGCCGTAATGTTGGAGTGCCACTACAAATGGCATTGTGTTACTATGCTAGCACGGCCGAGTAATCATAGCCAACTTATGTACAGTAGTCGAGAAAATTATAGCCGCACCAAATTTTGACAAGTTTTAAAATATTATTTTTGTTGTTTTTCAATTTCGGTTAGTATTTTATAGATCGTTCTTTACCAACATCCGTATAAATACAAGTTTAAAGGCAGTGTCACAGATTGGGTATTCCCAAACTATTTTTCTTTATCCCAATCACAATTAATTTATCGAAATTTTTCGATAGAACATCGCTGTATTGTACCAATCTTTTGACTACACAAAAAAAATTCCCCATTTTTTTACCAATAGCCCAATACAAAAAAAATCCAATTTTTTGTTACCAATTGCTCAATATAAAAATTTACAAATCTGTACAAATGTACCAATCGAGTGACACTGCCTTAAAAATGTATGCGGTTTAAAAAAATCAACAAATTTTCGTCAAAGTAGTTTCGTTTCTAGCAGAATAAAGTACACGTTTCAAATGGCTAAAAATTTCGATTGATTTTTCAGAAATTTTAAATGTTCGAAATTTGTACGAAAGTTTTTTGAATTTTTTTTTAGGATTGTACAAATGAGTAGTCCACTTGCAAACAGCGTTATGTGATTTTGTAATAGTAAGCCATAAATTAAAAAAACTTCTATAACAACAAGTAACATCCAAATTGTATACTTCTCTTTATTATCTGAAAATTTGGATAAACAAGAGCCTTAAAACACAAAATCGCGGTGGGGTAGTTTTTGAAAATTTTATATATAAAAATTTAATATAGGGAGTTTTAAAACAGTAATTTTTACATAGCTATCTTTTATAGCTTTTCGCGTTCTCTCTTCCCTGAAGATTTGTCTGCTTCTTTTTAACAATGCCTTCCACTAGGCACCGATTTGGAAACTTGGATTAACACGGGTTTTGTTAAAGAATGAACTATGGAATGGAAGGAGTCAGAACACCTACATCCCGCCCCCCTAATTACGGCCTTGCTGGCACTTCAACCTTTAATTCCAGTTAACGCGACAGCGCCCCTGACAATTTTTAAGAGTGTAGAAACTCTATAGGATATGTTGTTGCACCTTATTTGCTATCACTGTATCAATAGACATGATCGCCTAACTAGGCGTGCGGCCCTCACCGATCTCAAGGAGGTCTTGAGTAAAGAGTCCGGACTCTCTATCACTGGATATTAGTTGTGAGGTCCAATATTTCCACTTTTCCTCACAATGGCGAAGCCTTGATGAACGCACTTATCTCCCCTGCCGCAGGGCCACGCTCGATGACAGGTACCGAGCATTACGACTACTTCATCCATCAGCAAACGGCTGCCGCGGATATCTTGCAAGCTTTAATCAAGTGCTCCGACTGAATGCTCATGTGGCATCGTACATTCGTCCACCGCTGTTTTGCTAATGTTGCAAATTGGCGCATCCTGACTCGCAGGGTTCCGAGGGAGTTTAAGCATAGAGTCTGCAGTTCTTCCTCCGCTGAGCAAGGTAGCTGCTATCCCTGAGGATGTAACCGCTAGTGCAACATTTTTATCCTTGTGCAACTGTGCCAGTAACAAATTCAGTAAACATGTCCTGCCAGTTTCCCCTCATGCGTCCAAGAAATAAAAGCCCCCGTCACCGCTTTCGACGCGATTCACAATTTTATGGACAATTTTCCTTTGCTCAGTAAATAGTTTAGGATCTGTTTCGGTGGTGTTATAATTCAACTCGCCGAATAACTCATTGGACAGTTCTCGCGTTCGTTGCGGAGTGAGCAAGCCGTTTTCCCACCATTGAGAAAGTGTATCCTCAATTAGTCTCAGAGCTTCGTCGTCATGTGCTGTTTCTTGAAACCTGTGGGGGTTGTTTTAAAATTTTTCATACAGTTGCAGGGATTTGAAAGTCCGAAAAACTTACTAAAACCGCTTCCTTTTGACACCTATATTTAAATATCTCATCTAATACGGTGTTTACATGAGGCGATTTTTCAGACAACTTTTAGTTGAAACCAACTAAAGGGCCAGGTGTGAACGGCCCTTCAACTAATCGCTTCCAATGAAGGTCGGGGTAGCCAACTTTTTATTCAACTAATCGTCTCTAAAATTGCCTGTGAAATCGCTTTAAGTGAATACCGTTTAACTACTTGTTCATTGAAATGATTTTAAGTTTCTAAACGGACAGCAACTCTTTTCAAAAATATTTTCGAAATAAAGCTTTTTTAGCCCTCTGTCGTTTTATACCCATATTAAAACCTTTCGTTTAACTTTTAAAGTAACTTGATTATGAATTTTTGGACAGGTAGAAATACTCTTCAAAAATATTTAGAAATAAATTTATCTTAAACCTTTCTCATTTGGTAACCATACTAAAATATTGTTTTAAATAATTAATTAAATTGATTTTATGTTTATGAAAAGGTGGCAGCTCTCTTCAATAATATTTTTGAACCTTTCGTTTCACACACACATTCTTGTTATATTTCATCTAACTTAACAAATAGTTGAATTTAGCTTTTAAAAAATTGGCAACCCCCTTCATAAAATTATCCTGTATGTTACTCCAGGTCATAGCCTATAAGTGGGAAAGAGCAACAGACGTATTTATTTATAGTTTATTCATTTATTTATTTAACAACAATCTAGAAAATGTACATTTTCTTACAGACTATACAGAGTCTAATTCAATTAAATTTTATTTAACAATTTCATTTAATATGGATTTAAATCTATATTTTGACATAGAGAAATCAATATAAGGCGAATATGAGAGAAAGTTAAGTTGTTTTAATGCTCTATAAATAGCCTAAACTGTTCTAACGCGATTTAGAAAAAAAATTTCATGATAACGCAGGTCTCTTGTGGTATATTAAAGTAGATGCATTCAAGTAGGAATGGAGAATTAATCGCCCCTCGTTCTAACTAACTGTTCTAACGCGATTTAGGAAAAAAAAAATCATTATAACGCTGGTCTCTCTTGGGATATTAAAGTAGAAGCATTCAAGTAGGAATGGAGAATCATTCGCCCCTCGTATAATATCATAGACAAAAGTAAGCGAAAGAATGTTCCTTCGGTTATTTAGAGATTTAAGATCGATTAACTGACAGTGTATGAAGGAATCGGATCAGCAAACTGAAGTGAACGGAGTGCGAAACGTATGAAGGTTTTTTATATTAGCTCAATCCTTTCGATATGGGAATTGTGGTATGGTCTCCAGATAAAGACAGCACATTCTTCTTTAGAGCGGACGAGAGAAGTAAAAAGTAGTTTCAGAGTGTACGGGTCAGTAAACTCAAAGCCGAAACGGCGATTAAAAGCTAGTATAGAATAGGACTTTGCTATAGTATAGTTTAGATGGCTATTAAAAAGAAATTTTGAGACGAAAACCACTCCAAGATCGGAAATTTTACTACGACTGCTTAGACATGAGCCAGAGATATAATAATAACACGGGATCGGGGAACGAGACTAATGCTGCTGATTTCGTTTCTACCGAAAAATGCAATCTTCTCATTGTCCTCTACGCACAAACACTAAGAAGAGGTCGATGAGAAGGTAACATTTTTTGTAGAAACGAAATCGCCATTAGAAAACGCGATATTAATAAACTTTTTTGTTTAACTGAAGTTGATTTTTGTAACACCATACAGCAACATTATTTAGATCGGATTGAAGCTTGGCAGAATCAAGCTGATTTGAAACCGTAGTGAAAATTTTCAAGTCGTCGGCATATAAAAGATACCCAGAGTGGTTAAAGCAGTTACATTTGTCATTAATAAAAATCACAGGTCCTAACACGCTACCCTGAGGCTTCAGAGGTCGCAGTAGAAGATAGAGATGGCATGTTATCCATCGCGACAGCACATCTGCGTGACGACTTTACCGACTTCAGAAAGGTAAAGTGAAAACCTAAACTAGATAATTTAGATATTACGAGCGATGTCAAACGGTGAAGCTGTGACGAACTCCGGGTTATGCTGGGGTATGCTCATAGCCTGCCGGGTTCCCAACAAAAATAATAAGGGTTCGGTTTCGTCTGTCTTGGTCGTACGTTAAGAGGACGGGAGTAGAATCTACCCGTACTTCTCCGATTGGTGGGCATAGCTCCGTCCCACCAAATATAATTACGGCTATAGTAAAGGAGCGGGTGTAGAACCTAACCACAACCTTCCAAGAAAGGGAGTAGAACCTGCCCGTCTCTGAATACCTGGCTAAGATCTATAGGAGTGTGAGTAGAATCTGCCCGTCTCCTGATACCTAGCATAGGGAGTAGATCCTACCCTATGCGTGCAAAAGCTCCTAACTCTGCAGCCGTCGCCTGACGACTCCTATCTGCTTTGATTGCTGGCCGGCTATTTATACAAATTGCCGGCCGCAGTCGCGTCGCGTATGTCCCGTTGTCCTTTGCGCTTTGTTCTTTATTGCCATCGTGCTTAAAGTATATGTACAATTGTATGTATATGATTATATGAATAATAACGGTAGTTCAAATCACTTAGTGCTGTACAATATGTGGCAACAATTCAAGGTATGTATTTTCAATTCAAATCATGTATTACTTAACAATTATATATTTTTTGTACAATTCAAAAATTATGTATATATATATATGAGTGTTGTGGGGGCTCCAAGCCTTAGGATTGAGGTCCTCACACCCCCCCTCTACTTCGGATAGGCGTTTGTTACCGTCACGTCTCCATTTCGGGAAATGCGAATGCGGTACCAACGCCCTTCTGCGTTTCTTCGGAACGACTGTTTGGTTCCTGGCCTTCGTTCTTGTTGGGTGTTGTTGGTTGCGTTAATGCACCTGATCACAGCATTTTTCCTGCTGCTCCTGTGCCCTAGTTCGCGTGGTGATGTGTGTTGTATGTGCGCTGTATGTAGGTATATATGCATGTACATATGTCGCCCCATGTTTGTACTAATGCATTTTGCGTAGGCGGCGTGCAAATTCTTTTGCGCGCCTGATCGCCCCACCTTGCTTTTGCCCGCAATGTTGGTCCTGCACATGATTCAATATTACAAGGTTCGATAAACTGACAGTTGTCTCTCTCGCACCGCTCCCTTAGCAGTGGCACCGTGTTGCTTCTTTGTAAATTTATTTGAAAAAAGTGTAGTTTTGGTGTGAAATAGACGTATAAGCTTTTGTGCAATATGTTTATTTGTAGCATATTTAACTGATGAAAACATAAATTGTTTTTAAATTGGATGTTTTCATAAATCTCATAGTAGTCTTATTTTAATTTTGAGTCATTTTGCAATTTGTATACAGCTAAATAGCATATAATTCACCTAGATATATCAATATTACGTTTAACATTTCGTTTAAAATGCCAGATTTCCTGCAAATACATTAGAATTTACAAAAGCAATTTCACTACTAATTGCCTACTTTGCGCACTTTTCTACTACCATTTCCGCACCAAGAGATTTTATTCTTCCCCTTTCTCCGTCCTTCGTAAATGCAACCTTTTGTAAGGGAGTGTCAAACCGCGGCTGTCAATAATTACCTAACCTTGTATTATTGAATCATGGGTCCTGCATGTATGTACATATGCCGGTGGTGTATTGTTTGCATTCTCCCTTTGCGCGCTTGTTTGTTTACGTGCTGGATCACGCCACTTTGTCGTTGCCTGGATTACTGATGCTGTGCCTTTGTTTGTGCGTTGGTGTGTATGTATATATGTATATACGTTTGTATGTATATCGCTGTTGTGATTGGTGGGTTTTTATGCATTCCTTTTCCACGCATGTTTGTTTAGGCAGCTGGGTCACGCCACTTTGCCGTTGCCTGTATTACATATGCTGTGTGTTTGTTGCTGTGTTGATTTGCATCTAAATTGTTACGTACAGTGACCATGAGTTGGAAAAAAAAATTTATGCCATTAGTTTTTTATTTTTTATTTTTCTTTTTCCGCTTGCTAATTGTTCGTAAACATTTTATCGCCTCCGTTTTTTTTCTTTGAAAGTTACATTTTCTTAAAAAGTTTCACTTTATAATATTTTAAAATGTTCTTAATTTTTTGTTTTACAAATTTTCCTCGTAAAAATTTTCCTCAATATGTATTTTTTTTACATCAAAAGTTTTTAAAAAGTTTCTAAAATTTACATTTTTCTTCAAAGAAAATTTCACAACTACAGCTTTTCCTAAAAATTTCCCTCAAGAAAAAAGATTTTCCTCACAAAAAGAATCCGTATAATCCTAAAGCCTTACCTTAGCATTTGTTTCATAAAATTTTCTACCAAAAAAAATTATTTTTTTCCTAAGGCTTAAAAAATTGTTCTCTTCTGAAATCATTTGTTTTCTCCTTATTTTCCTCGTTTCAATTGAATTTCCTTCCTTCAAAATTTTCCTTAAAAATTTTTTCCGGTTTTTTTTTAAGACAAAAATATTTTATTTTGTTTTTTTTTTTCTATAGCATTTTCTAAGCAAGTTTTTCCCATTCATTGTTTTCTCCTTATTTTCCTCGTTTTTCTTAAAATTCATTCCTCATAAAATTTTCTCCTTCCTTCGTCTCGGTGCCTTCGTTTCGGTGCTTCGTATTTTCGATGGGGGGTTGTTTGCTTCTTCCGGGAGCTTTGTCTCCCCTCTCGTGAAAAGCCTTGACTTCGCTTATGTGGGCTGTCCTCGTCTTACCGTGTCTTTCCACCTCCACTATAACTGGTGAAGGAAAGTTTCTTACCGTGTACGGCCCGCTATATTTCGGGGCCAACTTTGCCGCAAAGCTTTTTACTGCCTTCGATTGTGAGTGCTTTCTGAGTAACACTAGATCGCCTATAGCCGGTCTCCATTGCCTCCTCCGTAGGTTGTAATGCCGTGCTTGTTCCGCCTATGCCCGCTGTTTGTTTTGGCGCACCAGACTGAACACTTCCTTTAGCGTTGTGGCCTTCTCGTTTGGTGTTGGTCGAGTTCTGCCCCGCGCCGAACGTGCTCTCGTCGTAGACTGCCCTTGGGAGTCTCGGCTCGCGTCCTTGTGTCAGGAATGCCGGACTGTGGCCGGTGGATTCTCAGATGCTAGTATTCAGTGCTAGCATAATTTCGGGTAACAGGTCGTCCCAGTTTCGTTGTTTCCCGCCTGTTAACTGTACGATGATCCGTTTTACGTTACGGTTTTTTCTCTCAGTCGGGTTTTCCTGTGGGGTATACGGAGCAGTGAATTGATGCTTCACCCCATATTGCTCGAGGAACCGCTTGAATGCTGGACTAGTGAATTGCGCTCCGTTGTCCGTCACCAGGATTTTCGGAACACTGAATCGCGCGAGGATTCGTTCCCGAAACAACTTACTTAGGCTCTCTGTCGTCGCTTTCCGGAGTGGTACAATCTCTACCCATTTAGAGAATTTGTCATGAAATACGAGTATCATCGTGTTGCCGTGTTTTGATCGCGGGAGCGGCCCGATGAAGTCGGCGCATAAAATGGCCCAAGGCTCGTCCGCAAGTTGGGTCAACATCTTCCCCGCGGCTTGCTGCTGGTTAGGTTTATAGATTTTGCTCGACTGACACCCTTTCACGTATTTCCGCACATCACGGAACATGCCTTGCCAGTAATATCGTGCGGTGGCTCTTGCGATGGTCTTTTGTACGCCCATGTGGCCAGCGCTGGGTGTGTCGTAGACTACGCGTAGCACCCTCTCCCGCAGGTTCTTCGCTACGCACAACTTCCACGGGATGGAGTCTTCACCATCCGCGTGGGCAGGAAGGTGCCGATAGTCTGGAAATTTAATGGGGTTAGCCCTTACTTCCCTTATCTTCTCCTCCAGCCATTTGCAGGGCTCTTCCGTCTGGCACTCTTGGGTAATGACTCTCAGTTGTTCCCCTTGGGGCTCTCGTGAGAGAGCGTCCGCAATTCAGCATTCAGCTTTCCTTTCCTATACTGTACGTCGAACGAGTGTTGCTGCAGCTCGAGTGCCCACCTCGCGATTCTACCGATTCTCATTAGAGATAAGTGGTCCGTTATCACCGTACACGTGTACCCCTCCAGGTACGGCCTCATTTTCCGAAACGCCCACACAATGGCTAGGCATTCTTTCTCTGTCGAAGAGTAGTAGCATTCCGCCTTGTTAAGGTGACGGCTGGCATAGGAGATCACTCGCTCTTCTCCATCGATGTCTTGGGTGAGCACCGCCCCAAACCATAGTCGCTGGCGTCTGTCTGCTGTATGAACTTCTTAGTAAAGTCGGGGCACGCCAGTCCCGGGGCTTCGGTTAGTGCTCTTTTCAGGGCTTCGAAAGCAGCTTGTCGCTCATGCGACCACTGAAATCGGTTGCCTTTCTTTAGTAGCGCGGTGAGCGGGTGGACAATGCGCGAAAAATTTGGTACGAATCGCCGGTACCAGGACGCTATGCCGAGGAAGCGACGTAGCTCACGCGTTTTCGTCGGTGCCTTCATGTTCTTCACAGCGGCGACCTTGTCTGGATCCGTATGGATGCCATCCTTGCTTACTACGTGACCTAAATACTTAAGCTCGTCCTTAGAAAATTGGCACTTTTCTGGATTGACCTTCGGGTTCGCCTCTCGTAATCATCTGAATACCTCGGTGAGATGTCGGATGTGCTCCTCGACGGATGTGCTGGTCACGACGCCCAGGTAGGCGAATGCGTGTGGCTCTAGTTCGGGCCATATAACGCGGTCTAACGCACGTTGGAACGTCGCTGGTGCGGAGTGGAGCAAAAACTAAAAAGTGGTGCTCCCTTTCATACCACAGTAATTGTGTATACAACTCTGAATCAACAAAATTCATGCTCCTTCTCATTATCAACCGTGATCAGATTTTACCCCCGAGGAGTACTCAAAAAGGTGTATTACTGTATATACTGTGCTTGCAACTAACTTCTCCTCCCTGTAGCAGCGGCCTTATATAACTGCGCTCGCCAAGAATGATAGAATACAAGATTACGCCAATCGAGCTGAGAGCAACTGGCCGTGACGTCGACAAATACCATTAGAGCAAGACGAACTCGACAAGAAAAAGAGGAAGCATCGAACAAAAGGCAGTATTGCCAAGTTTTGAATTTGAACAAGCACCAAATTTTTATTGGTGTATTTTATGGACTTTATATGCATACATAATTTTATTGTAAGGATGCCGATTCAAATTAATAAAAATCAATGTTTCTTGCTCAACGGTCGATTTCTTCTGGCATGATTGAAGGTGCTGCCAGATATTTGGTTGTCGCTTATGATTGTCACTGTGCCATGATTTTGTTTAAATTTTTGTAAAGTTACTTTCCACACTTGCGATTGCTATAAATTTTGCTTCCATTTTTTAAGATTTTCAAATTTGGTGTCTTCAAACTAAAAACAAAAGCACCAAAAACGTACCAAGCACCAAATTCAAAAATGTTCGCGTTCTGAATACCCCCTAAATTTGGTGCGAAGAGCATCAAGTTGGCAACAGTGAATGTAAACAACAGTATTGTATGACGTCAGCGATTGGATGGATGCTGCCAAACCGACGAAGAGAGGGTTAGCGGTCCGCGAATGGCGCGACCTTTATTTTCGGGATCAATATTGCCAACTTTCTGGAAATTTTTTCGCGTCGGTCAGAACATGGTATTAGTGAGCTCAATCAATTTAGCGGCGCTGAAATGAAAAAACTAAGAAAAAAATTTTTCGTATTATTGTGCTCATTGTGTGCTGTTTTCGGCCACTTTTCGTTTTTTTTTGGGCTCCGACCATTTGGTAAATAATTAAGACTTTGCTAAGTTAACCTTAACTTAGCAAAACATTCATTCAATGAAGTATTTTTACTACTTATCTGGGCTTATTTTTTTGGGCTTTTTATGTGCTTTCAAAATATTGCCCAGTGAACATTGAAAAACCGCTAGACGTCACGCTATCTGGCCCACTTCTTAAACTTTGGTCGAACACGGATAAATATTATTGAGGAATTACGTGCTATTTTTGGGCTTTTTAGAGTCACCAAAATAATTATAGGAGCTCATCCAGTTTCCGAGATGATTAAGACTTTGCTGGGTTAGCTGTAACTTAGCAAAACATCCATCCAGTGAAGACTTTTTACTGCTTATCTGGGTTTATAATTTAAGGCTTTTTATGTGCTTTACAAATATTGCCCGTTGAATATTGAAAAATCGCTAAAAAATATTACCCAGTAAACATAGAAAAATCGCTTGACGTCGCGGTAGCCGACCAACTTTATAAACTTTGGTCGAACACGGATAAATATTGCTGAGGAATTAGCTTTTTAGGGCCGCCAAAATTTTTTGAGGTGCTCACTCAGTTTCCGGGATTATTAAGACTTTGCTGGGTTAAATTTAACTTAGCAAAATATTTATTAAGTGAAGACTTTTTGTTTAAATTTTTAAGTTTATGAACAACTGTCGAGTGTACTCATTGGGGTGTTTAATAAACTCATACACAAATTCATAAAAAATAAAGAACACTTTAACTGCTTTATAAATCGAAACTTTTTACGAAAATGTCACTTTAAACCTATTTTGTTTGTTTAATTTGACATTTGCTTGTTTACTTTTTCTTATTTACATTTAGCCTGTTCCCGTACTCAAGGATTTAGACAGAAATAGTCCGAAGTAGCCGTGATGCAGAATACCAACTCTTTAGACATAAGGAAATAAAAAACGTAGCTAAATAGAACCTTTTATGTTGATTTCAATCATACCAAAATTATTTGGCGCAAATAAAAACTAAAGCCCATAAAAGAGGTTAAAGTTAAACTTTTATATTTTATTTTATTATTTATAATATCTCGGAAACTATTTGACCGATCACAAACCTATTAATGCTAATTTAAAGATTATTTAAGTACCTTTTACGCGACGTATACAGTATAACCTTTTTGAAAAGAAATTTTATTAGGTATTTCTGGCTTAAAAATATAAAAAAAGGAAAAAAAATTATGCACACTAAGCGCATTATCTTTATTTTGACGTTATTTTAAAAAAATCAAAAAATTTAACTTCAACCATAGATATCTTCTTTTTTTTTAACTTTCGCCAAATAAAATCCTGCAGTACGGCAACATACTAAATGTCTGCAAGTTGGTTGTAGGTTTGGATTATCAAAAATTTACATTTGGTTTGTGTCTTTGATAATCCAAACCTGCAACCAATTTGCCGACATTTAGTAAGTTACCGTACTGCAGGATTTAATCAAAATAGTCCCACGTCGTTCCGTCCTCATAAGTGTAGAATACCAGCAATCTAGTTATGCAAAAACCAAAATGTGGCTCGATAGAACTTTTTGTGCTGATTTCAACCCCACAAAAATTATTTGGCTAAAGTAAAAAATTAGGAAGATATCAATGGTTAAAGTTAATTTTTTTGATTTTTTTAAATATTATTATCTTCTGAACAATATAACCTATTAAAGAACTAATGACGTCGAAATAAAGGTAATTGTGTTTATATTTTTTAAGCCAGAAACACCTAATAATCAAAAAATATAAATATTTATTTTTTTTTAAATGGCGTTTACTTAAAATTTTTTTTAAAAAGGTTATACTGTATACGTCGCATAAAAGGTATTTAAATTATCTCTAAATTAGCATCAATACGTTTGTGATCGGTCAAATAGTTTCCCAGATATTATAAATAAAAAAAATATAAAAGTTAAACTTGAACCCTTTTTATTGGCTTTATTTTTTATTTGCGCCAAATAATCTTCATATGGTTGAAATCAGCATGAAAAATTCTATTTAGCTACATATTTTTTTATTTCTTTATGGCTAAACGGTTGGTATTCTACACCACGGCTACTTCAGACTATTTCTGTCTAAATGCTGGAGTACGGAAACAGGCTAAATGTGAATAAGAAAAAGTGAACAAACAAATGTCAAATTCAACTCTGATGGCCTTATTCATAAAAAATAAAATAGGTTGACCCTGGCATTCAGTAAGCGGTCTATAGTCACTAAAGCTTAATATACAGTTCAATGCGAGCGTGAGCGTGAACGTTCGCAAAGGCAAAGAACTCCATTTGTATTCTTATGGACGCTCACACACATCTGTCAAAACTTGTCGTTCACATGCGAATGCTTTGCGTCTGCACACAGTTTGTGAGTGATTGTGAGCTCGAAAAAAGGCATAGTATGCATTTTAAATTAGTTTTTAATCTATAATTCTGAAAGATATTTTAATTCTCTATCTTTTCATGTCTCAACTATAGCAAAAAGTTGAGTAATAACGAAGATACCCACGCTCACGCTCGCGTTGAACTGTATAGCCTGTATATCCCCCTGGTAGACAGCCTTACCCGATTCTCCAATACACATGTACAATTTTTCGAAAAAAACGAATACATATGCAAAATAATTTCGCTCTTATTCTTCTTGTTAAATAGCAAAACTTTAAAAATATATATTCAGTTCTTCCCACTCATAGTAAATGGCATACATTTTGTAGCAAATTTTTCGGAAAGGAGAGAAAGAGGCAACTGCTTGTGTAAGATGTTGTTAGTGCCACAAAACTAACTGACAAAAGTAATTGATATTTTAACTAGGTTCGGAAAAAATTGCGTCGACTCTTTAAAATTTGGTTAGGAAGTTCATATAAATATTAATATGACATTAATTTAATTGATCAAACACAGATATAAGTAAAAATTGTCTATTATAACGTCAAACATACCGAGTACATCATAATGAATTCTTTTCAACGAGTTCTTTTTAACGAGTTCTTTTAAGTGAGCACTTTTTCGACTAACGTTGTCCATAACTGTTATTTACATATATTCTGAGAAAACAAAGTTTGGTGTTAGATGCGCAGTTGTAAACTCGCGAAAATAAATTAATCAAATAAAAGTAAAATAGGTGAATTGAGGAATAAAGGTAAGAATAATGAACAAGCGAACTTTTCAAAACGAAATGGGCGATATTCACGAAAAAATAATGGAAAACCAAAGACAGGTTGAAAGCCGCTTGGATGTAGTTGATCATCGCATTGATGCTATGGAATAGCTTTTGTGTGAAAATGTGGGTTAAATAAATAAATATTGGATTTATTTGCAAGTAATATTTTATTCCATTTCAGATGGCTAACAGGAACAAGACAATGGCTCAAAATCGCCTGATGCGCGAGTGTAAAGTAATTTTGGCGAAGGTGAAGCAGTCAGTTGGAAAAATTACCGGCGACATCGTTGATGAAGGAATAGTGGAAGTTGCTAGCGTACTTCCGCTTTTCACAATAGATGCTGCAATGGAAGTGGAAGAAAAGCTGAATGAGCCCGAATACGCCACTGCAAAAATAATTTTAACGTTCAAATCCTGGTCGAAACTAAGTACCTATTTTTTAAAAGAGAACACGCACATACGTATACTGAAGGGCGCTTCTGGAAAGGTGGACCCTGTTATGCGCAAATTATTTATGTGTATATATATATATATACATATATATATATATATATATATATGTTTGGATATAAATATATAAGGGACATAAAACAAAAATTAATTAAAAATATGAAAAGTTTGAAAAGACAAGAAAAAAATTTCATTTGAATAGGATAATCGGTAGGTTTTGCGGTAATAGCTTGGTAAGACTACCGGTAGGTTTTGCGGTATTCGCTTGGTAAGACAGAGTAAGAAAGAGTGAACAACCTATATATGGCTGAGTATGACATACGTGAATGTGAAAAGAGTACAGCTACTCAACAAGATTCATGACAAGAAGAGAGAAGCTATACATAAGGAGACAAATTTTTCTTAGTGTGTTAAAAAAAGACAGAAACTCACACGTATAGAAGACTATAGGGTAATTTCTTCACACGGACCTTAAGAAAATCATATAAACTTTACCCGATACATAAGGTAACGCTCCTGGAGAATTCGTGGGAGATTTAACTAGTAGCTGTCTACAGTTCAATGCGAGCGTGAGCGTGAGCTTTTTATTTTGACCAATATCTTCGTTATTACTCAACTTTTTGCTATAGTTGAGACATGAATGAACCAAAATGCTTTAATATCATACAAATGTATTTATATATTACAACATTTATTTTTTGCTTTTTAAAACATTAAAATATGAAGATTTTTAAAAAAATAAAACTAAAAAAAATACTAAATAAAAAAAAATAAAAAATTCGTTTTGAATCCAGACCCTCTCGGCTGCCAGCCTAATGCTTTGACTACTAGGCCATTGCGACTCTTTGAGCGGCGCGGGCAAAAGGCATACATAAACACTATGGCGCGTATTCATAGTCCAGCAACTAAGTCGAAACTAACAAAGTTGCAACTTAAATTTAAGTACCAACTTAAAATTTACCTCTATTCATAGTCGCATTTCAGACTTCTACTAAGTAGTTTCGACTTAGTTCACGATATAGCAAAACGAGTGTGAAAATGTATCGATTTTTATTTACGATATTTTGGAAAAATTACATTTTTAATAAATAATGTCAAGTTTGATCATCCGTTTATGTAATTTTTATTTTCATTGCATGATTATGCAAAAGAATAAGGTATCATTTTCTTGTTAATTGTGTGAAATAGCCAAAACAACCGCAGTGATGTGAAGTCGATGTTTATCGAAAGCATGCTGTGAAACATACAAATAGTAGATATCTAAATGTTATGCACAAATTTACTTTAAAAGAACTAGCGTGAAACTGACTTATTATTTGAGAATTTATCTAAATTATTCCAATTATGAAATTGTGATGTAGCTTTATTCGAATTGTAATACGCATTTAATTTCATCTTCCGATTAAAATGGATCGATCTTTGTAAATTTTAATTGGAGATTATTCAATATTATCAAAATCACCCTCTACCAACTTAATTTTTACATATTTCGTCTGTTTTTCCTTAATTTTATAAAATACTTCTTCCTAGTTATGACTTAGTTGCAGCTGCAGCCGAAAGTAAATTTTAAGTTGGTACTTAGCCAGAAAAGTCGAAACTACGGCGACTATGAATAGCTTTAGTTGTGACTTAGTTGAGTACTAAATATGACTATGAATATGCGCCTATCAGTTGATTGTCTGTGTTTGCTTTCACCACACATTTTTGGTGAACTTTTTGTGACTCCTACTCAATACCCAAATCATCTCAAGTCACAAAAATAGTCACTAATTGCTAGTCTCAAATTTAGTGACTTGATATGAGACTGAATTACTGAATGCCAGGGTTAAAGAGCTCTATAAAGTGACATTTTCATACAAAATTTTTATTTATAGAGCAATTAAATTGTTCTTTATTTTTTATGAATTTGGGTATGAGTTTATTAAACCCCCCAATGAGTACACTTGACAGTTGTTCATAAACTTAAAACGTTAAACAAAAAGTCCTCACTAAATAGATGTTTTATTTATTATTATTATTATTTTTTATTTTTAATTATTATTATCAACAAACAGGGCGCTTACAGACTATATGACAAATATATACATAGAATAAGGGAAACCCTTATGGCAAGTGCCTTATGAGTAAATTCTTAAAAGTAAACTTTGAGTAAGAACAATCGAAGTCTAAAGATGAAGAATAAGCATTAAATTGGGGGAGAGTCCTCCTTAAAGTAGCATTCATACCATAAACAGTTTTAACAACACCCACAAAAAACAATTCATTACAACGAAGAATACGTGAGGGAACATTAAAACGAATTTTCATAAGGAGGCGCGAGCAATCTATAGAGACTGCAATTTTGTCAAAGACAAAGCACATCGATAACAGAGCACGCCTGGACTCTAAGGACATGAGATTTATCAACAAACAACAAATTTCAACGGACGCAAAGCAAAGCGTATAAAAGCCCTCTGAACACACTCCAATCTGTTCACATGAACTGTATGAAAAGGTCTCCAAACAAATACAGCGTATTCTAACCTCGACCGAACTAAAGACGAATACAACAGTTTGAGAGTACAAGGGTCGGAAAATGACGAGCAGTTGCGACGAATAAAGGCCAACATCGCGAATGATTTAGAAACAATAAAGTTTATGTGGGTGGTGAAGGTGACACCCAAGTCTTTAAAATCAGTAATTGAGTTTAGCGGGACAATCGAAAAACAGTAAGAGGTTGGAACAATACTAATCACTTTTGCAAAAGAGGTATAATGACATTTACCAATATTGAGGGACAAACGATTACGCGCACACCAACAGTACAAATTATCAAGCTCACCCTGGAGAATCAATGAGTCTTCTATATTTTCATATATCTTCAGGTCATCCGCTTATAGAAGAAACTTACACTTTGAGAAACAGGAGGATATATCATTAATAAAGATAATAAGTAATAACGGACCTAAGACACTACCCTGGGGAACACCACAGGAGGAGACAAAAGAATAAGACGATACATTATCAAAACGAACAACACAGCGTCTATTATACAGATAGTATGTGATCCACTTCAGAAACTCTGAATGAAAGCCCAGGCCTTCAAGTTTAGCTATCAATATTCGATGAGGTACCCTGTCAAAAGCCTTAGAGAAATCGGTTGTACTAACGTACTTGGCAGAACTAATGTACCTCTGCAATTGCATTTGCTCCTAATTACCATTTCCCCTTAGGTACCATTTCCCCTTAAGTTTGCATAAACATACTTTTCTTTATTACCTTTGACCTAATATTTTGGTTGCTACTCCACTTCCGTTTCCATCCCACCTCCGCCTAGTTCCGAACGCTTCCATACAGCAGCTACGAAACATCCGAGACCCGATAACGATTTATCGATTATTATAGTTGTCAAAGCTGCCATAGTTAAGCTTCCGGAAAAAGACGTTCTTTCTTTTCTTCGTGGACAATCAACCCGGACACATCGCCGTCAAATTTTTAAAAATTTTGTATTGGTTTTAATCCACGCGCATATTAATCCACAGTAGCATAAAAAGTGGTTCAATATAAACTAAAGCGCAACTATCGCGCTAAACTATAGTTTAAAGTGCTTATTTCTACGCTATAACCATTGGTAAGAATGTCTTCATAATCTCAATAGATAAGGTAGAATTTTTTTCCCACGTGTTCAAACACTGATTTTCTTAAACCGTTCATAGGGTTACTCCCCAACAACTCAACAACTGCCACCAAGAAGACAGCTGAAAATTGGCTAGTCATAAAACGCCAGACTGACTGACGACGATTCTGGTGGGAATTCACACTCCAGGGAGTAGCATCTACTATCGCTGGCATACTTTTGCATAGGCCCCGATTTTTTAGGGACGCGAATGGACTATCTGTCCACCAAGTGACTCCTGGTTACGTCCTAGATAATGCGTTTAGTTAGACACCCGTTTCGCTAAACCCGAATTTCAAATAACCTGCGTACCTAGATTTTAACCAAATAATAAATAGCTGGTGAAGACCTTTGAGGAAGTAACTAAGCTTTAATCTGCAATAGAAATAATATACATACATAGGTAAAAGTAATTGATAGAATAAGATTCAAAATGAACTAAATGGAATGAATTTAATTATCTAGCTACTCAATTAACATAAATCCTAATGTTTAAAACCTAATCTAATCAATATTCATACTTACCTTTTTTTTTTTTTCCTCATACTTACCAAATTACAAGGTTACATTTGGTTAGCACTAAGTTCCCTTCCCTCAGTATTTGGTGGGGAATCCACGTGGTGCTGGAAGACAGCTTACCTCAACGATATTCCTCGTATTTTTTTTTCTCTTAGACTTTTAAGAGAAAATCGAACTTACATTTTATTATTCAAATATGTATTAGCGTATTTCATCATGTTTGCGAGGGCATGGAAATATTTGGTATTATAGTTTTACTTTTGTTATTAGCTCCTCTTTGATCTTTAGCTTCATTTGACCTTTGAGCGAATAAATGCATTCATTGCTGTCTTCTCTTTGCGCTCATTAGTTAATGGTACAGTACTAGTGCGAATTATGATACCGAAAATTTAAAATTACCTCTTTTGGTAACTTTAGTTTCATAAAATAAATTTGTTAAGAAAATTGTTTAAACTTTAAGTAAGGGTGCTAGAAAGGCAATATTTGAATGTTAATTGCAGCACATTAATGCAGCATATTCGACAAAGCTTGGAGGCCTCTACGCTGCGTGGGACTGCATTGCCGACATAAATGTAAGTGCCTTTTCACTATTTTCTTTCACCTTACTATATTACATATCTACATACACACATATATTTAATTATTTTTGGGTCCATCAGCATGCACGTATGTTTATTGTAAGCTCATATACTGAGTGTTTTTGCTTTTCTGATCCTCTCGTTTGAGAGCGAGAAATAGTTAGTAGCTGACATACGTATATATTGATGGATCAATTTTGCCTTTTTTATATTGTTTGTATATAGTTTGGGTGCTCTTTAAAAAAAAATATCTGCCGTCTGAAAATATTTACGCCCGTATTTCATTTGTATTTCCTTCTCTCGCTCTCATTTTTTTTTTGCAAACTAATATATGTATATGTGATTATTAATTTATGTACATACTCAAAGAGTGTCAATGATCACATAAACAGTAATAGGTTGAGGTAGGTCAGAAACTTAAAACTTCTACTTACACCCAAAGTTAATTATTGGTAGTAAGATTTACCTAAGAAAATATTATTTTCGTATTATATAAATATAAGTACACTTAAACTGTTAAACTTACGACCTATCAGAGTAAAAAGAACCATTTATACCTTTTTGTTCATTTTACTTTATGATAAGAAAGTGAAACCGAAATGACTTGAGCTTTTAAATATATTAATAATATGAATACTTAAAGTAATTGTTTGGTCTGTTTGAAGGGAGTGTAGGTGGTCCAATGGGGCCTTTATAACACCTTAGGGGCCAAGGTAGGGCGGGTATAGAGCAGCCCAAGTCCTCGAATGGGCGCTGCTAGGTATTGAGGGTTTCCGACTTGAGTTGAGTAGGTACGAATAAATTTATGAGTAATTTGAATTGATTTTTTCAGTGTGCAAAATTTATGGTTTCTTGTTAGGATTGCAGGCTAGGGAGAAGGTAGCTTGGTCCTGCAGCTGTTTGATGAACCCCCCCCAGGCTGAAGCTCCGGGATCAAGCCAGTGCACACGCTGCAGTTGTAGGACTCTATCACAAGCCCTTCTTGCCAACTCTCATTTGGTAAAATTCACTCTCGCCTCTGGTTCCATAACGCGGTATATTTGGCGTCAATTTGGAATCCCTTTTGAAAGGTTTCCAAACAGTCCTCTGTAAAAGCAGCTAAATTGGTTAACGTAGATCTACCCGGCACGAACCCATGTTGGTTGGGACATAATAAATGTTTAACAGCAAAGTAAATTTGATCTTTAACTATGGACTCCAACAGTTTTGAGACAGTGGTAAGCTTAGAAATTGGCCTATAATTCTCAATACAATTTTTATTACCACTTTTAAGAATTGGCGTAATAAAAGTAAATTTCCAGTCATCGAGAAAAACTCTGGCAGATAGAGACATGTTAAAAATGTGCCTCAAAGGCGCAATTAGTGAAGGACAACTTTTAAACAACAAAACGTCAGTTGAAGTGAGAAGATGCAATAAGCAGAGCTTAGTTAAAACAATTAAATTTAAAGTGAATAAAGGCAGTTAAAAACTTAGAAAACCACAAAAACATAAAAACTCAAGTGCCTCCTTTTGTTAAAGTGATTTGTGCACCACATTTTTTTTTTCTTGTTTGTTAGTTTGCAAACACAAAAGAAATTACAATTTTGGTTAAACAAGTAACACTACGAAAGACGGCGATAGAAAAGTAAGAAATGGCGCCAAAAACCAGAACAAATAAAAAACATAATAACAAAGAAAAAGATTTAACTTCAAGCGATTCCAGCGACAACGAAACTTCTTCTGTCAACTTAACTACAATAATAGATAAGCTAAACAAAGAGTTTAAAGTGCAGGAGAGGGCGTTGAAAAAAATAAGAGAGTCCCAAGACCACATAAGTGATGGCTTTAATGCACTTAAGAAAGAGATCGATCGATTAACAGAAGAAAATAAACAAATTAAAAAAGAAATGAAAGAGATTAAAACGAATGGAGAAAATGTGAAACTGAAAATGAAAACATTAGTACGTAATATAATGGAGATAAAACAAGAAAAAAACAAAAACAATTTAATAATAACTAATCTACCACAAATAAAAGACATAGACTTAAAACCGGTCATCATGAAAATTGCCGAGCAAGTTAATGCCAACATAAGCAATGATAGCATTGTAGATGTGTTTCAAAATGAAAACAAGAAATTTAGAACACATCCCATAATTGTGAAAATGAAATGCGATGAGTTAAAAATCAAATGCTTTGAATTTAGAAAGAAAGGTGGGCAGATAGATGTAAGCAAAATACTTACCGATATTGATATGAAAGGAAAACATGTAAACTTTCATCAGCTGATGGAGAAAGAGCTTAGCGATCTCATGAAGAAGGTGAAATCAGAAGCAAACAAAAAAAGCTACAAATACGTGTGGGTGAAGGATGCGAAAGTCTTTGTAAGAAAAGACAACTACACTGCTGCTATACTAATTAAAGAAATTGATGATATGAGAAAACTTGAGTAATTAGCTACTTAAGTATATATATATTTTTTTCTATAATCATGGAAGCTGTTAATGCAGCACTTGATATTAATGTGAAATATGAGTTAAATAAATTGATTTTTAGCAATAATTATAAAAATATTAATATAATGTATCTAAATATTCAAAGTATTAGAAATAAGTTGAATGACCTTGATATGCTGATACAACAAAATACGATAGAGGGTAGAACTGTTCATGTAGTTGCGGTAAGCGAAATTTGGATATACGAAAATGAAAATATGTATTTCAATTTGAAAGATTATACTGCTTATTTTGCAAATCGTATTTCAAATAGAGCAGGAGGGTGCGCAATTTTCGTACACAAAACAGTTCCATCTTCTCTCGTATCTGTAATTGAATATGAAGGAAGTAGCTTTTTGACAGTAAAATTAATTAAAGCAAATATGCACATCTCGTGCGTCTATAGATTCTGTGCGTCTGATATCAGCCTCTTTGTTGACAAATTAGAGAACGAAGTATTAAAATATAAGAGATCCATAATTGTTGGTGATTATAATTTAAACCTTTTAACTTCAAATATATATATAAACAACTATATTAATATGGTACTCAGTAGTGGGTTTCTTTTTCTTAACAGTTTGAGCAGAGAGATGTATACACGAAGAGGAAGCGATTCCAAAACCATCATTGATCATGCTCTGACGGATTTAGTTGAATTTTCACACACTCTATCGTTAGATGACAATGAAATTTCTGATCATAGACTCCTAGCTTTAACTTTTAATAACAATGTACTAAATAAAGAACCTCTCAAGAGTGAAATACAAGTTTTTGATTACGCATTATTCGAAGAAAATAATCATATATACAATTTATTAGAACAACCTCACTTTTCGGGATTTCATACACAGCTATGTAGTAGTATTGAAAAATGCACTAGGCGTATTAAAAAAACCAATAAAAAATGTTAAGAAGCCATGGTTAAATAACGAAATTTTAGCCGTAATCAAAGAAAAAAACAAATATTATAAATTAAAAAAGAGATATATTAATAACTTATATTTTGAAAATAAGTTTAGGTATTTTAAAATTCAAGCACGTAATAAAATTAATAATGCGCGAAGGCAATTTTATGGTAGACAAATTGAAGATAATATCCAATCCAGTGCCAAGACGTGGAGAGTTTTAAATCAGCTTATATATGGACAAACTAATGTATCGCCCCTAGCTATCACGCAAATAGATTATAATGATAAAGTTCTTACAACACCAATGGAAATAGCAGACGCTTTTAATCATTATTTTATACATATTATAAAAACGCCAGAAAATTTTGAGTACTCCCCTGAGCCTGTAGATGGCATAACACATCCTTTTGTCTTAAGTCAGTGTGATTTCGAAGAGGTAAGAGATGCAATCAGTACCCTTAACCCAAAGTCGGCCAATGGTCCGGATGGTATTTCTGTCAGATTGGTACAAAAATATAAAGAAGAATTATCTGAGCTGTTATCAAAGTTCATTAACGACTGTTTTAAAAGTGGTCAGTATCCAGAAGAGTTGAAAATCGGATCCGTAGTTACAATTTACAAGAGTGGAAATAAGGAGGTCTGCTCAAACTATAGGCCAATAACGAAATTGAGTACGATTGATAAGGTATTTGAAACTATTTTATTAAATAGATTAAAACAATTTATTATAACTAATGAAATAATCAGCGATAATCAGTTTGGATTCACGGAAAAATCTAGCACGCTATCTGCTTGTATCAATTGCACAGAGTTTATTTATGAAAATTTAGATAAAAAAAAGTATGTTGGTATGTTGGCAATTGATCTCAGCAAAGCCTTTGACTCAGTGAATCTTCCCATCATGATAGAAAAACTAAGGGAGTTGGGAGTTGATGGCATTGCAATTAAACTCTTTGAAAGCTTTCTCATTGACAGAAAACAATATGTAGAAATCAAAAACTGTAAAAGCTCAATCAAAACCATTAGAACAGGTGTTCCACAAGGATCCAAATTGGCAGCCACCTTATTTTTAATATATATTAATAACATTTTAAAGCTTAATTTAAAGGGTATGCCGCAATTCTATGCTGACGACGGAACTTTCCTGTATGCTACTAATAGTCTTGATGAGCTTTTAACTTATATACAAGAGGATCTAAATATTATATCCCAATGGTTCGAAAGAAATTTATTGAAAATGAATTTAGCCAAAACCAATTTCATAATTTTTAACAATTACAGGGACATCCCTAGTATTCATGATCTAAAAGGAGTTCATCTAGATGGTAGTTTCATATCGAGGGTAGATACATTAAAATACCTTGGCATTTGGTTTGACGCCAATTTAAACTGGCGAGAACACATAAACAGAATTAAAATGAAACTATTACCGCTAAATTTCGCTATTTATAGAAATCGTAAAGTGATTCCACAAAAACAATTATGGCTTCTATACAACTCTCTGTTCATGTCCAAAATACATTATTTAAACCCTATATGGAATAACTGCTCTGAGCAACTTACAAATGAAATTCAGAGAATACAAAATAAAGTTATAAAAAAATATTTTGCATTTGCCTAGAGGAACGGCAAGCGAGCTCTTATATCAAAATAGGTTGGATATTCGTAAATATGCTATATTGCAAACATTAGAAGCATTTTACAAAGTTAAAAATAATTTAATAAAACATAATTTATCTATTCCAGAGGAGCCAAACCTCGAATACGCGCTACGAACTAGGTCGAACATCAGACCGCGATTCTTTCGAACGGAAAGAAGTGCGAAATCCTTGAGGCACTATGGTGCAAAATTATTTAATAAGCTTCCCGACGAAATAAAAAATGCTAGAAATCTCCAATGCTTTAAAACGAAAGTCAAACAGCTACTTCTTAATAATTTTAATTTCAATATATAAATTTAATATGTCAACTTCTTTGTTATGAGTATCACCGAAACCTGGATTGGAGCGTTGAGCGCTTTTTGATCGCGCTGTCTCCTTTTAACATATACTATTTTGTTAGGTTAGAGGGATTCAGCGTGATCAAGAAGCGCTCAGCGCTCCCATTTAGGTTCGGATGTATTTAAAACGTTATTTGGCTTATACTTAGGTAATTATAATTTAATATTACTTTATATTGTCTAACTTATCCCTTTTAATTTTTTTTCTTCCAATTTATTCCTTTATTAATTTTTTTTTTCATTTTATTGTAGTAATTTACTCTCACCACAATTGATGGCAAACATTTTTTAAAAACAATTAAGCTATCTTCTCGTACAAAAACAAGTTTTTTTTGAGAAAATCTGTATTAATCTGAATCTTGTTATCAATAAAGAAAAAAAATAAAAAATTAAAAAAAATTAAATAACCGAGAGGCCATCTACATCAGTGTTAGTGGATAGTTTAAGCTGGTTAATGCCATTAACTACATCCTCGTCTGTCAACTTTAATTTCCCGAAGTTAATGGGAGTATCTAAATTTGACAAAAGATCTTCAGGAATAAAATCATTATCAGAATTACCTGAAATAAAATTGGAAGAAAAAAAATCAGCAAAAAGATTAACAGCTTCGGAGATGGAGTTGGCTGACACCCCGTTAAGATGGACCGATGCAGGTATATTCGAGCAATTTTTCTTTGATTTAATATAACTCCAGAAGATCTTGGGCTTAGATTTAATATTGCTTTCTACGCCGCGAATATTATTCCTATACAAAGATTTATTGAGCCTGTTAAATTCAGCTCTATAAAACACGTAACGCTCACGCAAATTAACATCGTTGGAATGCTTTTGTCTTTTGTAGAACTTATTCTTCATATTCCTTATACATACGTTTGATTTCTTTAGTAAACCATGGACGCTTAGCGGTTTTCGAATTAAGAATTGTGATATGACCCACACAAATATCAAAAAGTTTAGACTTAAAAATATCGTAGCAACCAGTTACATTCACATTTCCATAGAGCTGGGACCATTCCAAATCAAACAAATTATTCCATTCAGCAAAATTACAAGAAGAGTAGTTAAAAGCAACGGTCTGACTAGCAGTCGGTAATTCAAAATATTGGTAAAATTCAAACTCCAAAACCTAAGGGCTATGATGCTGATTTGGAGGGGAGATGTAACTGGCCGCATGAGAGAGCTTGAAATTTATATTAGAGCTAATAAATATTAAATCTAAAATTCGGCTTAACTCATTAAAAAAACCATTGATTTGAAATAATTCAATACATAATAAATTGTCAATTAGATATGATTCAGATAAAGTAGTAACATTTGATGGGGTGAGGAAAATATTGTTATCAATAAAGCTCCAGGAAATATTTCATAAATTAAAGTCACCTAAAACACAAAGTCGGCTGTTTCCAATTTTCTCGTGGAGTGCCAGTATATTGTCAACATGTGCCTTGTATTTGACATCACAGCTGCCCGGCGGAATGTAGGACAAACAAATGTACAGCACACCACAGGTGCCATGTAATTTTACACAAAGTTGATCCAATAGGGAGTTGGCATCTAGCAGCGGATAAAAAGAAGCTCGAAGATATTTGCGCGCAGCTATCAGTACACCACCACCCCTACTAACACCAGTTTTAGCAAAATCTCTGTCTTTGCGAAAAACGTCAAAGAGAGCTGGATTAAAGAACTCCGCATCGAAAAAGTTAGCATTCAGCCAGGTTTCTGTCAGAACGAAGCAGCCATAATCCAATTGTGAGTTGAGAATGTAGACAGATTCGGATTTTGTCCTGAGTCCCGAAGTATTTTGGTGATAGATACTTATTTTCCGATCACCAGAGGTAGAATGACTTTTTGCTTCTTGGGCTGCGGCTGGGCATCTTTTTGAAAAAAATCAAAAGGCCGGACAGCAACATTGGAGGGCCAAATATCCGATGACAGAATTTTTGAGTAGTCAGATTCTGAAACTCCAAGCTTGAAATTAATGTGCTTAATAGTTTCCAAATCAGAATCCTTCTTGACCAGTTTATAGCATACAATTGTCTTCTTATCGATAGCTGCATATTTAGCCACATAGGCAATGATGTCATCAGTGCAGCCATTTACGACGAGCCACAACTCCCAGCGCCGAGTTCTCATTTGACCCAAATACACACCGCCTATGTCTCTTATGAGTACGATTTTTATCCATAGCGGACCACTGTGCATTATTTGCTTGCGCATTGTTAGTTGCGTTTTTCGCTTGTGCATTGTTCAACCTAGCATTGTTCGCCAAAGCCGCAGCAGCGGCATACGTAGGCACAGCGTTAGCGGGGCCAGCAGTTGGTGAACAGGCAGAAGTACAAGCAGGCGGAAGGGATGAAGAAGAAAAACCGATGTTATTACCGGGAGTAGTTGGCGAGCGAGTAAAAGCAACAGCAGCAGAAAAACCGGTATTACTACTAGGAGTAGTTGAAAACCCGGTATTAGTATCAACTACATCAAGAGCGGTATAACCAGTATTTATACCCAGCGCATCAGGCTAAGTTACCTAAGTTAAATTTAACCCAGCAAAGTCTTAATAATCCCGCAAACTAAGTGTGCACCTTAAATAATTTTGACGGCCCTAAAAAGCCCCTAAATATCACCTAATTCCTCAGCAATAGGTTTGTATAGTAACTTCTCCAGAAAATATTGCAGCGAGAGCGTAAATGCAAAATAGAGCGTAAAATTGAGAAGAAGAGAAAACAATCAGAAAAAGTTATTGAGCACAAAACTAGTAAAAACTTGCAAGTGAATAGTTGTTGCACCGTTTTGATATTCTGCTGTAAACATTTCACTATTTATAAATCAGTGTTAAACTCTATGCCTTACACACAAGCACTTACAGAGTCCAGTACTTACATCATTAATATTTTAATTCCCACTCATTTTACTTTTGTTTGTGCTAAACCAATTCAACAAATGGAGGCATTTGACATTTATTCTTCTTCTTCTTCTGCTAGCTAATTTCTGCTAGTAAAAATTTCACTAGCAAGAATTTGCAGCTCTCCCGTGTTGTTACGCTCTTGATTCAGTGCTCTCTTGCAAATTTTTTGGGTTATCATACACTTTTCCAGTAAAAATTTGCAGGTTCCAGTACAAATTAGTACTGACTATT
>NW_023460998.1:14758-29997 GCF_013731165.1 Rhagoletis pomonella | reverse complement strand
GAAAATTTAAAACCTAAATTTAAAGATAGGTCAGCTAGGTTTACGTATCTGATCCACACATTTTTGTGTGTGTGTGTATTTCGAAAATTTAAAACAAAAATTTAAAGATTGTTGTATTTCGCAACACAGAAAGAAGAATTCTACTTAGTAAGGGTTATAATCCCTAAGCGCGGCCGATGGCCGCCTACGCAGAAACTTCTTCGCATAAATACTATGACTAGCTGCAAATTCGTATCGGTTTGTGATTTTGTTACATATTGTTGAAATATTTTTATTATCGCTAATATGAGCTTAAATAACTTAATTATAAATTGAGTACAATTCCCAGCATTTCCTGAGTTTGGATACAAGTCAGTGCTTTCATTTGCTTAAAACAAGCGAAAACGCAAGTGAAAATTGTAATTTTTGGTCATTTTTCTAATGGGTCGCTAGGGACCTATAGGGGGCCCACGCGGTCGGGGGTTGCATTTTTGTCAATGGCGGTTCATGCCCTCTCCAAAAAGGGGTGTGGCAGGTGCCACGCTCCCTCCCCTTCCGCCCACCGCCTTTTTAACCAACGCCCTTATTGGAAAGTTTCCGCTTGACCATTCTTAAGTAAAAGTCAACACACACAAAGTATAAATGCTCTAATGCTCTCACGAAAATCACCGATTGGGGAAATGTGTGTGTTGACTTTATTGTACATCGACATGTGTGTGTTTTAGCACAACTATCGGAAATTTTCTCATGAAACTTTACTATGATAATAAGAAATAGATATCGTTACGTAAATTCCCACTATTTTCACTTTGTTAATAGCATGGACGTGAACCGGATGAAAAATTTGGTCGGTTCGGTACAGCGGTTCGAACCGTTTTTGCACTTTTGGTATGGTTCGTCAAAGCGGTCTTTTTGGTCTTTGAACCGGGGTTTCGGTTCGGTTCAATGGTTCGAAAAACAACACAATAACGCGGAAGCTTAAGTGTCAAGTGTCAAGTGTCAAGTGTCAAGTGCAACAGCGCACAAGGTTAAGGGTCAAGTGTATGACAAATGAGATGGGTGTTGCCTTTAAATTTGATATTGTCACATGGTAAACAAACATGGTAGGTATTACAATGTTTAAAAAAAGGAAAACAAGTTGGTACATTTATCTATTGGAAATTGGTTGAAACGAACCTTTAAACCTTTATGGAAAGTGGGTCGGTTTTCGGTTCGGATCAAACATTTGTGGAAAATTTCGGTGCGGTTAATGGTTCAGTTAATTAATAGAAAAAATCGGGTTTCCGGTTCAAAAGCGGTTCGGTTCAAGCCGGTCCACGTGCCTGGTTAATACTATTGTAAAAGTAATTTGTTGTTTAAATTGTTTGCACTTCCACTAGCATATTTTCATATAAAAAGTGCAGCTATCATTTATATTTTCATAGATATACGTGAGCAAATGCAAATTAAAAAAAAAAAAGATGAGGATCGATAGAGATTATTGAGCTGAACATAACCGTATATTTAATTTTGGGGGGAAACAACAACTACAAGAGTTATAAGGATCAAAGTTAAAATTAAGCATTTTTTTAATAAAAATTTCTCAAAAACCCATTCATGGATTTTAAAAATTGTGTGGTCATTCGATCGAGAATTTATTTATTTTTAATCTAGTGTACTCTTTATATGTGTGTTGTATAGTTTTCAAAAAATAAAACGATTGTTAAAAATATATTATATATATATAATAAAATATATAATACTAGAAAATCCGGTGAACTTCGTCTCGCCCAAAATTATGTTTTCTTTATTGAAACATTTTGGTCTAAAATTTTCACCAACAATTCACTGTCACGGTTTATCTGCTAATATTATGCAGGCCTATCACAGATTCCGAGTGAACTCAAGTCGTGAAAAAATCTCCCGTCATAAATTCTAGAGAAATGCTATCAGCAATTCCGACGCATTCGTAGTTAGTGCTGCCTTTGGTTTTTATGTTTTGGTTTAATAATTCTAAATCAAAATAAAATAAATCAAAGTAAAATAACTCGAAATCAGTGACACCATTCTCACGAATTTCGAACTTGCGGGAGAATTTCGTGATCACGACGGAATTCATGATAGTTTGGTGGTCGTCGGAAGGCAAGCTTCAAAGGCAGTCTTAAATAACCCCACGAAACTGTAATGTCCACGAAGAAGTTCTTGGAATTTCCCCCAGTGATCTGGCTTTTCATAGTATGGTTAATCGAATAACGAAATAAATTTGAAAAATCTTTCCCTCTTCACTCCCTGGCTAGGGATGCAAATTTTGAGGAGTCACATCGATACATCGATGCTTCGATGCATCGGAAAAATTACATCGGTGCGCCAGAAAGACGTCGATATAACGATGGTATCCGATGTTTCAAAATTTTTTAGGTTAGTCACACTAAAAGGAAAATTTAATACTTTTTAGTTCCAACTCTCTGTTCAATTAGAAAAATACTTAAATATGGATGTATTTCCCTCTATTTATTTACTGTTTATTTACCCTTCCTATAAATAAAATAGAAATGCATGCCGTCGTAAGTTTACTGAGCCTAATGACTAAGTAAGAATTTTTAATATCGAAAGGTAAGAATGTTCCTCAAAAGAATAAGTAATAAAATTCATGGCCAGTCAAAAAATTTTAGGAGCATAATTCGATATTAAAACATCGCTGAAACTGGCATCGATGTATCGTCAATTTAGCGATTTTAGGAAATTGTAAACATCGATGGTAAACATCGAATTTTGAACCGATATTATCGATGTTTCCTGGGCCTCCCCTTAGCTGAAACGGACGACAACGTTGACGGATGAACCGACCCGGGCGGGGCTTAGTATCCGCTACAACAACAACAACAACAACATGTTTCAAAAATATCGATGCATCGTTCGCATCCAAATCCCTGGTGAGTCTCTGCTTGCAACTGTATAGTATGGCTGGTGGCGATTTCAAAATGGGATAGTATCGTTCGTCTACAGAAATCCAATATATGTATGCATAGACTTATTCCCGATGAAATATCTGGCGTTTAATGTCTCATCAAAGCGCAATAGTTCTGGTGGTTGATTTAACAGAGGTCATTTGAGATTGACCCCTGGACAGCTCGATCCTAGTGTCTGAATGAAGTTTAATGCAGAGTAATATTGGTAAATCACATCCATTGGGCAGGTGGGAAAACACGGCAGTTCGACAAACTCAGTAGTGAGGCAGGTCGACCTAATCGGACATTCACGACACTTTCTCACTGGACGTTTTTTTTAGTAATAACTCGATTCCAGCTCCACCTTACGGGTCGATTTGTGAACTGTAACTATACGGATACCCCCTCAAACACACACATAGCCGTTCTCGAGCTTTGCGAACGGAATAAACGGCTTTCAAAATATATATTAGTTTAGATAACTCAACCCCAGGGTTCCTTAGCTGAAAATTTTTCGCAGAGAGGTTTTCCTTACCAATACATATATGAAATATGACCGAAATCGGACTATAAATGCGATTATTAGTAATAACTCGTTCACAGCGCCACCTATCGGGGTTTTCTTTCTGTATCATTTTTCCTTGGGCAGACAAACACAACTAATAAAAGTCTACTACAATCGAACAATCCGTTCTTGAGTTACGGGCGGTAATTCGTTTTACGAAACATAGTTTTATATACATACATATATAGAGATATAGATATATATTTTAAAATAGTTTGCAACCCTCTTCAAAATTATCACTTCTGGTTAAGCGCGCATTTTAGGCATTTAAATCCTTTCATTCTCTGAATGCGTTGTAATATTTTAGTCGGTATATAGGTATTGTAAGTCCCGAAAATTTTAAGCGGGTGGCAACCCTATCAAAACTTTTTATTTTTACCTCAAGCAGTGAAGCTTCATACTACTACTGGATAGCAATAGTAGGGGAGCCCAAGAGGGGATTCTGGGATTTATTCGTGTGCGTCAGATTAACATATGGGGGATACCCTGCATCCTGTTGAGTACCCCTGCCAAATCTAAGCCATCTGTGTAGAGCCGCGCGAGAATAGTAAAAAAAATTGATAGGTGGATTTACTCGAGCGCGTCAGATTAAGAAATGGCGGGTTAATTACATGCTGAAAACTGTGCATTTCAATAATCTGACGATTTGAGCGTGAGGCAAGGGATTGAGAGGATCGCAAACTCGCAAAAAAAACGTTACCTCGAGCGCGGTAATTTTTTTTTTTTATTATGAAGCAAACAGCTGAAGGATAACGGGAAATGTATAATCTGATGATTTCCACAAGCTGGGGTAACGAAAACCGTCAACAAAGATTGTCGCGTGCACTTGCTGTTTTTTAAAACTACTACAGATTTTTCTACGAAATTTGTTATATTTTGATTTGTTTGCTTTTTTCTCGTCATATTATTTGTCACAATCATATGACTGTGAGTATACCAAGCATACCAAATGCTCTCAAATGATACATTCCCACGACAGTCGGGTCTACGTAACCGGAACGACCCAGATTTATATCTGGCCAAGGACTGTCACTCCAGCAACACTCCCCAAAACCCTTTTGGGAGGACTTGTATGCTGCTACACCAAAAACAACAACTCTCAAATGATTCCAGTTGCGAGTGAAATGTGAGAATTAACCCAAACAAACTCACTAAAGGCTCGTGCGTTGCTCCGCTGTATATGTACATAAGTATGTGCATTTGCGAATCAAAACCTTTATCTAAATTTGAGCTGGGCAATGAAATTACATGTGTAATTAAGTGCGTCTATGATTACGATTACTTTATTTTTTTATTTGTTTAATTATCTACCGGACACTGTCCTCACAGATAAGCAGGAAAAAAAATAAAAAATAACACGCAAAATCTGAGTCCCAAATAATGCACGCGTATTCCAAAATGGATCTCACCCAGCATGAGTAAAGACTTAAGTGTGAGTAGATCTAAAAAGTCCTTTGAGTTACGTTTGAGAAAACCCAATTTAGGGTTTGCCTCACAGACTACATGTTCTCCGTGAAAATCAAGTTTAGTTTCGAGTCTAAGTACACACCTAAATCCTTGGCCGTGGTTATACGATTAAAAGGCCCACAGTCGTTAAAAGTGTAATTATACTTTATACTGGCATTTTTACGAAAAAACGTAATAATATTGCACTTTGGGAGGTTCAAAGAAAGACCGTTGCAAATACACCAATTTATCAGCGATAATATTATTATTTATTCGATAATATAGTTATAGATTTAGAGGTTGTTTCCAACTTTTCCACCAATTTTCTGTATTTTAGGTAAGACTCAAGCCCTTTTAAAGTGTTGGAATGAACTCCCAAGTTTCTCGAGTTTTATAAGAAGAAAGTTATGGTTTAGGCTGTTAAAAGCGTTCACAAAGTCAGTGTACAGAGTGTCACTTGTTCGCCCTAATCCATCACATTGACCGCAAAATTTAGGAATATGGCGAAATTTGTATTGGTGGATCTGCCTGGTTAAAAGCCGTGCTGCTGAGTAACAATATAAATTTATAAATTGAGGAGATAAATGAAGTTTTCCACTCGTTTTGGAATTTCGCCTCGTCGTGCAGGTGGTGTTCAGGCGACATCAGAAGGCATCCAGCCGCTGTCCGTAGTGCGATGTTTTGCGTCGTCTGCAGCGTCATCCACTGCGTCCTACTAATCCCCGGCGACCACACTGGTGCTGCGTAATTTAAAACCGGCCGGCCTATTGCCTTGTATGTTGCCAGCAACGTTTCTTTGTCTTTGCCCAAGTACTGCCGGCTAGCGACTTGAGGACCTTGTTGCGGCTCTGTACTTTGTTGACAATAGCGGTTGCGTGCGCAGAGAAGGAGAGCAGACTGTCGAAGGTTACTCCGAGTATTTTGGGGTTATTCACCGTCGGAATTTATTTATTTTTTATTTGTTTATTTATTACAGTCATTTGACCTATATACATTCACGGATATACATTTGAATTATGTATTGCAATATATAATAAAAGTAAAGTTAAAATTAATGCTTAAAATAAGTTAACCGGTTACACTTTTCCTTCTTCCTTCATACATTATGGGTGATCTGAATGGACTAGATCCAGAGTCATCCAGCTAGTACGAATGGAAAGGACAAGTTTCCATGCCGGACCTTTCTATCTAATAGCCAATGTTCTACAGTGATCTAGTAGCAGCCTTTTGAAGGTACCAAAGTTTTCACAATTTTTTATTTGAGCTGGAAGTTCATTGTAACACTTTAATCGCTTATAACAGATATTCTTCTTATCTATTTCGGTTTTATACAGCGGCAGCCTGAAGCTATTATTTCCCCATGAGTAAATACGAATGGGTTTCACTATTATATCGTAGGATATCACTCAGATAATCTGGAAGTCTACCTTGTTTTATGTTAAACACGAATTTCATAGCGTGATAGAAAATTTGCTGTTTCATGCTCAGCCAGTTTAATTCTGCGACCATTTCCTGTATGGGTATGTCCTACCGCTTGTTCAAGATAAATCGCATAGCCCTATTTTGCATTTTTTAAGCTTATCTATTTGTGTGTCGCTTGCTATAAAAAAGATTGTTGGACAGTATATGAAATATGGTTCAACTATAGATCTGTAGACCAAAGTCGTATACCTCCTTCCTAAGTACTTACATGATCTTTTCATGAGACCAATTTTTTTACCAATTTTCGCTACTGTGTAATTAATATCGATGGCTGAGTGGAAAATCGACCTATCTCGGCAGCCAGTTCAAAAACGCTCTATCTCAAAAAACTTTTCAAGAACGCCCTATTTCAGATATTTTTTCAAAAACGCCCCATCTTAGCTGCCGATTCAAAAACGCTCTATATCAGCATATTTTTAATACATTTTGAAGTAAGATAGGGCGTTTTTGAGCCGAATTTTGAGATAGGGTATTTTTCAATTAAATTCTGAAATAGGGCGTTCTTGAAAAGTTTTTTGAGATAGAGCGTTTTCGAACTGGCTGCCGAGGTAGGTCGATCTTCCACTCAGCCATCATATCGATTCCTCAAATTTTAACTTATCATCGATATATATACCTAGATATTTAATGATTCTCACTTTCTCAATTAATTTATCTTTAATTTTTAAACTGTAATTATCGGAGCTAACGTTAGCTGCTCTAGATATGACAATAAACTTTGTCTTGTTCACATTTAATTGCAGTCTGTTTACGCACAACCATTTATGCAAACAATGAAGGTCTTCTTGCATTTTAATCATTGCATTGGGTAGATTACAGTCACTGAGGCTTAAGAGGGTGTCGTCGGCGGTGAAGTTCAGGTGGCCATCGGGAAGGCGAAAGTCTCCAAAGCCATGGGTCCGACGGAATATGCATGCTGATGCTGAAAAATTTGGGTCCTGCTTGGGTAGCGTACCTAACGGAGGTCCTCAATTTGTCTATGGCCACTCTCATCATCTCAGACATCTGGAAGGTGGGGAGAGTGGTCCCACTGCTCAAACCGGGAAAACCTGTCAACATAGGAGATTCTTATCGTCCGATAACACTCCTTTCCCCGGTAGCGAAGACACTCGACGCCTTGCTACTCCCGTATTTCACAAACCACTTGACCCCAGCGAAGCATCAGCATGGTTTCCGTAAAGTGCACAGTACAACAACAGCACTTAACGCCATAAACACTCGTGGCCTTAACCGAAATCGTCCCTGTGAGAGAATGATTCTAGTAGCGTTAGACTTGTCAAAGGCGTTTGACACCATCTGCCATTCCACGCTACTAGAAGATATAGAGGCCTCCTCTCTCCCACAGAGGCTCAAACGGTGGTCGGCAAATTATCTGAGTAGTCGACACTAGTCGGTAATGTTTAGAGACAAAACGAGTAAACTCAGAAAAATAAAACAGGGGGTTCCACAGGGTGGTGTCCTTTCCCCGCTACTGTTTAACTTTTACATTTCAAAGCTCCCTCAACCACCAGAGGGAGTCTCGATTGTCTCTTACGCCGACGATTGCTCGATCATGGCGACTGGGAATGGAATTGATGACCCGTGTTCGAAAGTAAACGGGTATCTCTCCGAACTTTCTCGCTTCTTCACTGCAAAGTGTCTAGCCCTCTCCCCTACGAAATCCTCTGCGACCGTGTTCACAACCTGGACGAAGGAGGTCAGACTACCGCTGGGAATTCACGTCGATGACACACCAATTCCGACGGTGAATAACCCCAAAATACTCGGAGTAACATTCGACAGCCTGCTCTCCTTCTCTGCGCACGCAACCGCTATTGTCAATAAGGTACAGAGCCGCAACAAGGTCCTCAAGTCGCTAGTCGGCAGTACTTGGGGAAAAGACAAAGAAACGTTGCTGGCAACATACAAGGCAATAGGCCGGCCGGTTTTAAACTACGCAGCGCCAGTGTGGTCGCCGGGGACTAGTAGGACGCAGTGGACGAAGCTACAGACTGTACAGAACACCGCACTCAGGACAGCGACAGGAGGCCTCCTGATGTCGCCCGAACATCATCTCCACGGCGAGGCGCAAATGCTCCCCGTAAAGGAGAACAACATAATGCTCTGCAAGCAGTTCCTGATCGGGAGCCACAGAAGTGGCCACCCAAACAGACAGCTGCTTGCAGAGGAGCCCTCGCCTAGGCACGTCAGGAGGCATCTATATGAACTGACTTACGAAGTCCAGAGGTTCATCAAGCAACCTCTGGACCCGTCAGCTTACCGACTGGCCCTGAACGGCATTCACAGGGAGTCAGTCTCGAGTTATGTAGACTCTAGACCTGTGAATGCCGTTCTAGGCGTACCGCCCCCGGACATAGACGAGACGGAGCTTCATATGCCTCGGGAGACACGAACGACAATAGCCCAACTTCGCTCTGGCTACCTGAGTAGATTGAATGAGGATGTCCTAAATGAGTGTCCGGCATGCGGAGAGACCCCACATGACTCGAAACATCTCTTCGCATGCCCGGAAAACCCTAACGGCTTTGTCCCTGTGGACCAACCCAACAGAAGCTGCACGCTTCCTAGGGCTGCCGTTAGTGGAACTTGACGACAACGACTGAGATACCAACCGTCCTGGGCGGGGTTGTTGTAGCCGCTACAACAACAACAAGGGTATCGTCGGCGAACAATTTTACCTTACAATACTTCAATACTGAGTTTATTCGTTGATATAAATATTACTACTGCTACCTTTGTGGATAGAGCTGTGCCAATCACCGTTTGTTGCTTCCTATCAGAAAGAAAACTACGGAACCATGTAAGTTCGATGTTATCTATTCCACCCTGTGGAACCCCCTGTTATATTTTTCTGAGTTTGCTCGATTTGTCTCTAAACATTACCGACGAGTGTCGACCACTCGGATAATTCGCCGACCACCGTTTGAGCCTCTGCGGGAGAGAGGAAGCATCTATATCTTCTAGTAGCATGGAGTGGCTGACGGTGTCAAACGCCTTTGACAGGTCCAACGCTACCAGAATAGTTCGCTCACAGGGACGGTTGCGGTTAAGGCCAAGTGTTATCTGAGAATTTATGGCGCTAAGTGCTGTTGTTGTACTGTGCACTTTACGGAAACCATGCTGATGCTTCGCTCGGGTCAAATGGTTCGTGAAATACGGGAGCAGCAAGGCCTGTAGTGTCTTCGCTACCGGGGAAAGGAGTGTTATCGGCCGATAAGATTCTCGTGCCGGCTAAAATAGTTCGCGCATCGCTCCGGGTCCGACGAAACATGGTCGCCGAAAGAAATTTCGACCCTGTCGTCGTGCTTCGTCGTATTGGACAGTGACGTCACGGTTGACCAAAGCTTACTTTCACCAGAGGTGAAGTTGCAAGTTTTCAGATGCTCTTCACACTTTTTCCGCTTATATACGTTCACAAGCTGCCGAATCTCCGCGTTGATATCGCTAAAACGGGGATTCCCGGGATCGGCCTGATGAAGGTTGTCACGCTCATCGGCTAGAACAGCCGCTTCAGCAGGGAAGTTTGGACGGGGGTCCGTAATGCATCCTGCTGCTACGAGCGAGCTGCAGCAGCAGTGACAGCCCTGCGGAACTTACGTTTACCAAGGTGGACGTCGGTTGTTGTAGGGAGCGCAGCGAAGGTGCTCTCAGTAAATTCAGCGAAGCCTTTCCAATGAGCTTTGGAAAACTTGATATAGGCCCGGTGTTCCGCGGAAGTGAAGTCGGCGGTCAGCATACGTCGCCATGATACGCTGTTTATCAGACCAGCGCTGACTATTGTTATGTCTGGCGAGCTGCAGCAGCTGGCCATAATCCTGGTGGGTGCGTCGTCGTTCATTGTGCAGAATTTCGAATCGGGTATCTGCTCATCCAAGTCTGTTCCCCTACGATCGTTTGACCGCTTGCGTGCCAAAGATCGTGGTGCGCATTAAAGTCACTTACTACCATACGGTTTTCACCTCTGAGGAGCGCACCTATATCAGGGTGTTATCCTGCCGGGCAGCAAGTGACAGGGGATGTACACGTTAAATTTTCGAGCAATGCCCCGACATTCTAGGGTGGTATCCCTGCGGTCGATGTCTGCTTCAATAAGACGATACTGCACGGTGTGGTGCGTGATGAACGCTAAGCCACTACCATTATCTCGCTCGCGATCTCGACGGTGCACATTGTACCTGGCACAATTCAGCAATGTTGAATTGCTGTTCAAGTTCGTATCTTGGATTGCAGCTATCAATATACTAGATAGCTGGACGATTACATATAAAGGTAACATGTTAATAATCGGCGATGCCGATGCAGCGAGTACATGCTACTTAACTGTAAATTTAGCATCGCAGAATCTCCGCGTCGCTGGCATCGTTAAGATAGTAACAAGTTACTAACATGTTAGTAACATTCGGTTTTTTGTGAAATCGTAGAGAGAGTGAGCAGAAAGAGTGCAAACATTGCATGTACGTACATGTACAAAGCGCGAGCTTGCGGCAGCTGTGCTGGTCACTGTTCGGACTACTAAAATACGATTTAGGAGTAAATTACTCTTAAAATCGGGAAAAACCAAAATTCCCGTAGTAGATTGTTTTTTTTATTATCGCATTCATGCGAATAAAAAAATTTCCGAATTTTCCAAGTGCAAGTAATTAGAAAATTTCACTAATAATTCCTTTAACTGGAAAAAGCGTCAAGAACTCTCTCTTGAAACCTTAGCTGAGTTGCATGAAATAGGAGATCATTTTAAGAATAGTTTGTTACGTACATTTGTAAATTACATTACATTAAAAAAAATAAATAAAATAAAATAAAAAATAATAATCTTTTGGCAATCGCTCCAACTGACGATCAAATCTTGCACCTACCGACTTGTAGCACGCAACTCTCACTACTCAGCTACCACGGATGCGAAACTCGCTTGCTTTGTTTGCTTACTTGTACAAAAGACAACAGCTGACCGTTTCTACCAGTGTTGACATCGAAAATACCCCTGATCCGAAACGAATAGTGTAAAAAAAATTACGGAATTTAAACTCTACTACGATTTACTGTGATTTTCTCCAATTTAGGCTCGCCGGAGTTGTAACTCTGCTGAGCGGTGCTTTCAACGCATACAGTCTGACTCATTGAATTGTTAGTATGCCGACCACCGATACAAAAACTAAAGTCCGATTTGGCGAAGAATTTGTGAAAGTACAAGTTTCTGTTGTTGTTGTTGTAGCAGCATTCAAGTTCCCCAAAAAGTTTTTGGGGAGTGTTGCTGGAGTGACAGTCCTTGGCCAGATATAAATCTGGGTCGTTCCGGTTACGTAGACCCGACTGTCGTGGGAAGTTCCTTAAATAGTTCGCTGGCTCCATAATTTTTCATAAAAGGGAAGTCTTTCAGAACGACTTAGTTTATCAAAATGTGCATCTGCTAATAATATTAATAAAGTGGCGGCAAATGGATTGCACTGGTCTACAAGGGTTTTGCGAATAAGACGGGACCTGGTGTTTCCGAACGGATTTTTCGTGCTGAACACGAATCTGGGGTCCAAAACTTCCCATCACGTCACGTTTTCGAGAAAAAAGGGGTTGAAACCCCTAAAAACAGCGTTTTTGGCCATTTTTGAAAAATTGTAGAGCTGAACCCTGACGTGCTACAAACTTTGTATATGTCAGAAATTAAAGGCTAAATCGTGCCCTTTCGAATGAGCCCTATGCCGAATTAATCGCATGCACCCTTAGATCAGGGGGTGTATTTTGTGTCTAGGAGTCCAATTTTTATATCCACCATATTCGACCCGTCATCTTAAATTTTTAAAATCTAACTGCAGATTCGTAATCAGCGACTTTTAATATAGTTAAAACCTTGGCATTATTAATTTTCTATGATCGTTTAAGATTAAATTCTTTCTGTGATCAATTTTTCCTGCACCCCTAAACACAAATACACCCCCTGCTTTAAGGGTGCACGCGATCAATTCGGCATAGGGCTCATTCGAAAGGGCACGGTTTAGCCTTTAATTTCTGATATATGCAAAATTTGTACCACGTCAGGGTTCAGCTCTATAATTTTTTCGAAAATGGCCAAAAACGCTGTTTTTAGGGGTTTCAACCCCTTTTTTCTCGAAAACGTGACGTGATGGGACATTTTTGACCCCGGATTCGTGTTCAGCACGAAAAATCCGTTCAGAAACACCAGGTCCCGTCTTATTCGCAGAAAAAAAGTTGAAATTTGTAGACCAGTGTTGTTAGTTTGTCAAATTATTTAGTACATTAATTTCATATAAAAATAAAAACTGCTTCCTTTTTTATATGGGAAGACCAAAATAGCAATGGGACAGGGAAAAACATACGTTTGAAAAACTATACAAAGTGATCCGCTAACGAGACGTTTACTAACCTTTGAGAACGGTACTTTGCCTGTCACAAACAGGGCAACGCGTTGCGGAAAACAGTTCTGAAAAATTTCGGTTAGCGATTATCGTTTTAATTTGTTTCATCCGCACAGCGTCCGCAACACATCTCTTACGATATTTTGCGGATATTTGGTCGGCTGGGATAGAATGGCAAAAAGACATGCTCAATTGATTGTTTTTTATTCGTAATCTTGGCACACGCTTGCCACATTTTTTTTATGAACTTTACAAAAAATATCCAAAGCCAAAAGTAGCGTGTTTTTAATACACGTTGCTTTCAGATTTTTATTTGCATGCGTTTACTGCAAACCAAACACAAAATTTATGACCCTGAATGAGAACTACAATTTGAGTTAATAAATGATGGTAATATGTATGTATGTACATCTTTAGGATTTTTATAAAAAGAACACAAATGACAAGCTTTATTTCAGAATAATTTGATTCTAGCTATATAAATATATAAGAAATTACCCAAAAATAATGGATAATATTTAGGAAGTAATATATTTTTTAATATATTATTTTATACTTATTTATGTGAAAGTACATTTTTATGAAAATAATAGAACCTAAACATTGACAAATTTTATACCAATAAAATGGTACCCAAGTATTAAACAAATGAATTATACCAGCCACAATTTTTTACATTTTTACAAGCATACAATTTTGTATATGAAAAATTTCCCCTAAACTAATAGTTCTTAGTAACTAAGAAGTTCGGACATACATTGATTCATTATACGTATAAGCAAAAGATGCCAAAAAGCCATGCACAAGAAATATCCACTATTACTACATTTATAAAATGTGGCAACCATGAGCGTGATGCACTAATACCACGACCAGTTGAACTATTTTGTAGGTATTATCGACGTTTAGCTATAGAAATTTGCGTTAAGCTATTAGCTATTTTCTTAGCTTTTTTAAATCGAGTTAGCTATTTTAGGTAATTTTTTTTTTATAAATTCCCCACATTACATAGAGTTTTATCATTTTGATGCAGTGGCGTAGCTAGGGGGGGGGGCATATGGGGGGATAGATCCCCCCTTCGTCATTGAACTACAGTTATTTACTTTTGAATTAATAACAATACTATTTTAGCCTTCTGATTTAATTTTTTTTTATTTCAGACGGATGACAAAATATCTTTTAATGAATAAATAAGTAGTCCACTTACAGACAGCGTTATGTGATTTTATAAAAGTAAACTATAGCTTAAAAAAAAAAACGTCTACGACAACAAGTAACATCCGAACTGTATCTTTTTTTATTACCTGAAAATTTTGATAAATAAGAGCCTAATACCAATAAAAAAATAAAATTGCAGTATGGTAGATTTGCAAATTTTATATTTAAAAATTTAATATTGCAAGTTTTGAAACATCAACTTTTACATAGCTAGCTTTTTTTAGCTTTTCGCGTTCTCTCTAGGAAGATTGGTTTGCTTCTTTTTTGCGACCTCTTCCACTAGGCACCGAAACCACCACGTTTTCTTGCAGTTTTTTAAGTTCATGCGAAGAGGAGACATTTGAAAGTGTATAAATAAGTATTATAGCGACTTTTGCAAGAGTAGTTAACATTTCATGCTATTTTTTCAGAATGTAGAAAAATATTTACTCTGCTGTTAGTGGACATGAAACCCACCAAAAATTAAAAATCTAAAAAAAAATTAGATAGCGCACTTTGCAAGTGGACTACTCAATTGTTGAATATGCTTTTTTATTTGTCCCTTCTTTTTATACAATTAAGGAGCGGCTGAATGGTTTAACGATGTTAGCGGTACATAATGATGTGCCGATTACAACACACGAAGTAATTGAAAAAATGTGTGTTAAGCAACGAAGATTAAAAATCGCTTTATAAGTAATAAGATTTTGTAGACTTGTACATAAATAAATGTAAATAGATACGCGTAAATATATAAATATGCAGATATATTCAATGTGTAAAAACTGAAGTGTATACTAACGAAACTTCTAAAAAACAAAACTGGACTACACACTAGTTAATTAAAATGGTGTAGTAATTTAATTTTTTAAATTTAAATAAAGCATGAATTCCCCAGGGAATAACCGAGTAGACAAAAAATATATAACGGTAGAAATGGCACATACATACATATATGAAAGAATGCCCACGGGCGACGCATTATAGGCAAAACACGAGTTTTTTTTCATAATCGTAGATCTTCGCTTAGAAAAGAGATAATGGAATGCAGCATTTAACCCTTTAATGCAAAGTCTGCCATATATGACACGCTTTTTAACCCTTTCAAGGCAGAGGAAAAAGGTTCTCAATATGCTTTTGAACGTGCTTTTTCTCACGTTGACGTAGATATTAATCGTAGAAAATTTTTCCATAGTAACATAATAATAAAAAATAAATAAATAAAAAGAAATTAAATAAAAAAATAAAAATATTAAAAATAAAAATAAAAAATAA
>NW_023460998.1:0-4758 GCF_013731165.1 Rhagoletis pomonella | reverse complement strand
ATTTAAAAAAATGGCCTCGAGCTCATTATAAAATTGTTGAATATAATAAAAAATAAAAATAAATAAAAAGTACGTTGAAAACATATTGAGAACCATTTTGCCTCTGCCTTGAAAGGGTTAAAAAGCGTTTCATATATGACAGACTCTGCATTAAAGGGTTAAATGCTGCACTTTCGTAAAGATATCCATCAGTATAACCATTTTTGTTATATAAATTTTTTTGTGAAAGCTGATAGTTTACGAGTTATTAGAGTTTAAAGGTAGCTTTTCTTTTTCCAATCTGGCCACTCGGGTACAGTATCCAATGTCCCAAGAATTGAGTCTTAAGATAAAATAAGGAGAATTCTTTCAGAAACAGTGCTAATGGTGTATTAAATATAGTGTTTTCTAGTGGAATGGGAGCCAAAATCCAAAATTAAAAAAAAGTGACATTTTCAACGGTATTTTGAGGGTTAAGTTATTGTTGTTGTAACTTCTCTATAGTTTTCCTATATTACATGATCATTTATCTTCACGATAAAAAAAACTTTCATTCCATTATCTCTTTTCTAAGCGAAGATCTACGATTTGAAAAAAACTCGTGTTTTGCCTATAGTGCGACGCCTCTAGCCATTGTGTATCACAACTTTAAGTTATCGATGCAAATTTTTTTTTAATCCCCCCCTTCGCCAAATCCTGGCTACGCCACTGTTTTGATGAATATGAAACAGTACAAAAATAATTGGTATAAATGGTAGCAATCAATATATGTTCTTCCGAAATTATAGTAAAACTTCGTTTGTAGATTTTCTCTCTTATGTCAGTTTTTTTTAAAAGGACCATGTAATTTTAAAGATATAATTGCTTCAAAACACTTTTTAAAAAAATCAGTGCAATGTAGAATAAAAAATGAAACAGGAAATTCTGTGGATTAAAACAAATCAAATTTTTTGGTTAACGACGACAAAGTGGTATTGAAAATTATTTAATTAAATTAATTTTTTGGCAATTCTCTAGTATAGGGTAACAACCGCTAAAAAAGGTTCGGTAATGTCGGGAGGGGTACCAATCGACGCGTTTCGGTCCTCGTATTAACAAAACGGAGGGGGAGGGCTAATATTATTAACCATTTAAAAGTTATAAACAAAAAACTTTTGTTAAATTTCGTTGTTTTGTATGGGCAATTACCCCGACAAAGATTCACTAAATCACCCGTTCTCACTTTTTAAACACTATTAAAATATATAATTTAACTTAATTATTAAACAAACACATCGTTTTATCAACCTAAGATAGATTATTTTGTTACTAAAAAGAAGTTGACAATCTTTGCGAACTGAAACGCGAGATTCCAAAATAGCTATAGTGCTGCCACTGTATTAGTATTTCGTAATAATTCACTTTTCCTTACAAGGGGTGTGCAGTGTTCAATGCTTTTCGGTACCTTCTTTCGTTTGATATATATATTATATATATAAATAATGAAAATTTTTAATAAAAAAGGTGTTTATAACTTTTAAATGGTTAATAATATTAGCCCTCCCCCTCCGGATTGTTAATACGAGAACCGAAACGCGTTGATTGGTACCCCTCCTGACATTTCCGGACCTTTTTTTAGCGGTTGTTACCCTATACTAGAGAATTACCATTTTTTTTATTTATCACTTCTACTTTATGCTATCGTTTCTGCTAAATTGAAATATGTTTAATTTCTATGACTTTATGATAGGGATGCAAGTAAAAAAAAAACACATCGATGTTTTTTCCATTTAATAATAATAATAGATTGGCGCTTACACATATGTTAGTGTTTGGCCGAGCTTCTCCTCCATTTGATGCATCGAAATATAGCATCGATTCATATCGATATATCGTATGAAAACATCGATATTTTCGATGCATCGAATGAAAATATTAAAAGTTTCTTTCAATTAAAAATATACAAATCCCAGTTTTTTCTTTGCTCTTTTGGGAAGCTTTCGGAAGGTACTGAAGTAGCGACAATAAGCGTAGTAAAATAATATATATATAATAATATAATATAAATTATGCTAGTTACCAATGAGATTCTATTTCGGTACTCTCATGATAAAAACATTACAAGGTAAATTCATTCTCTCAATTCGTCGGCCATGATTTTTTTTCTGACGTTTGCCAGCATTTTAAAATCATATAAAATTTAAATTAAAAAATCATACAAAATAATTTTAATAGGTGCAGTGTACATTACACACAAAAGTCGATGCATCGAAAAAATACATCGATATATCGGAAAGTCCAAAATACCGGTTTTATTCGGTGCATCGAATAGCAAACATCGATGTTTCCGATGCATAGATATTTTTTCTGCATCCCTACGTTATGAATTAATTTATGCTGAAGTAAATAAGAAATTCACTATGCAGGTATAGTTAACATGGTTTTGTGATTATCTGGTCACACTGCTATTGACGATGCAGATGCTGCTAATTTATTAGCAGAATTATTACTCTGCTGTGCTGTTACTAATCGACGATGCTGTTAGTAATCGTACGATGCTGTTAGTAGTCGTACGATGCGACGATGCGGCGATGCCGAGTAACTTCGCTACTTTGGCACCGTGGTAATCGTCAGAAGTATTAGTTAATAACGTACTCGTACGATACTAACATAATCGTGCAGGCCATTGCAATATACCCATGAAGACGGTCATCTCCTCGATCTTGTTCTGAAGTCCGTTACAGTTAAAGTGAAGGAGCCTCATGTGGTTCGGGGGACGTGTTGTTATGCGGGGTGTGAGGGATGTGTGTGGCCTTGCCGCCATTGGCTGTGTACGATGCTGTGTAGGTTGCCGCCCTGTGGTGGTAGTGGCTGGCGTCGCAATTGGGGTCCTCGTCCAATCTCGCATGGTGCGCAGACCTGAACATGCCCTAAGTGGCACCAGCCAAGGCAGGTGTTGCGGAATATCGTGGTCTGACATACCGTGCAAATTGTAGGAGGAACCAGGAGTTGTTGGCGGCGGCGTGTGGTGGTGCGGTTGTTTGTTGTGTGGTCTGTCGTGGTTGTGTTGTGCTCTATTGTGTTGTTGTGTTGTGGTGCTGTGTTGTTTGTGTTGAGCTGCTCAGGTGGACTGGGCTAAGCCGTGGAGGCTGCTGTGTTTGATCAGTAGGGGGGCCACAAATGATGTGGTCCACTGCCGGTGGGTCCGTAGTCCTGAGCAGACTCCACCTGTCGCAAGCATTGGACTTGACTGAGGTGGAGTTGTGGTGTAGTCGTCTCTGGCATACGCGGCAGGTGTAGGTTTCTGGCCCTGGGTTTGACTCGATGCCAGCCCTGAGCAGAAGAATGCTTAGCAAATGTAGCCTTACGGACGAACAACTTCTGAGATACTTCGCCGACCTAAACATGGTTAGATCGCCGAAGCAACAGCCCTTGGTCGGGTAAACCCGAGTCATTCCGGTACGTAGAACCGGCTGCCGTGGGAATGAGAGTAGAGGTGTCAAACGATGTGGTGACAGTATTAAATCTATCAAATACGAACCAAAGAAGCGAGCGAAAAGTTCACACGATTCTTGTGTTGTGGAAGCGACGGAGTCCCTAAGGGCCAGGGTTTCGGGATGCGTTTTGAGTTAAAAAATAACCAAAATGATTTAGGGTTTACTTTAATATTAGTCTCTAGCGAATTAATGTATTTGTCGTGGACAAATTTTGATAAGCGTTCAAATTCTTTTCTACGCCGGACAAACATTTTTTTGTCATCGATAGAACCAGTTTCTCTAAATTTTTTATGCGCATTATTCCGCTGATTTTTCAGTGTACCACGGAAGATTAAAAGATCTCTTCTTTTTATAGGTTGCAACGTATAAATTAAGGCCTTCTTCTACCACTCTCTTAAACCTTACATACATGCTTGATAAGGGCCACAAAGTTTGCTTTAGCATAATTAAAGATGTATTCGGGTTCGCTATGATAATTTTCGTACATGTAAAATGAAAATTGGATTGCAATTGCTTTATGATGAACCGATCCACAGGTTAGAGGTACATCATGTCTATAAATATTAAAGGAAATGTCATCTATATATATAAATTTGAATGTCTGTTTGTTTATTACCTTATAACTATAGAACCGCGACACGGAATCGCACGAAACTTTGCACACTTATTTGTTTTTATCCCGGGAAGGTTATAGGCATAGAGAAAAATCGGCAGTACTGTAAAAGGGGGCGTGGCACCTCCCATACTAACTAAAATTTTCATGTTGAATATCTCTTAAAATATTTGTGGTAGAGTACTGTAACTAGGTGTCGAGATAAATGAAATAAATTCCATACTCATGGGAAAAATGGGCGGAATTGGAAAAGGGGGGGGTGGCATCTCCCGTAGGCGTGATATATTTAATCAGCTTTAACTTCGGAACCGTAAGTCACATGAACTTGAAATTTGGTATGCAGACATATCTATGGTAGGTGCTTTTAGTAAGGTATATATATAAATGAGCCTGTGAAAGGGGGCGTGGCACATCTCAAAGGCGTGTCACATAAACGTGAAACTTGGTATGCAGACATATCTATGGTACATGGGTGCTTATAGTAGGGTATACATAAATGAGTTTGTAAAAGGGGGCGTGGCACACTCATCATAACTTCGGAACGATTAGTCACACTTGAACTTGAAATTTGGTATGCAGGCATACCTACTACAAGAGCATGCAATTTCTGGCTTATGCCGATGACATCGATATCATCGGTATCAAAAACCGCGAAGTCTGTTCTGCCTTTTCCAAGTTGGATAAAGAAGC
>NW_023460997.1:9813-30026 GCF_013731165.1 Rhagoletis pomonella | reverse complement strand
AAACTTGTACATTATTTCACTAAAAATGGGCTATAATCCTGTATACTCAAAAAACACGTTTGATAAACGAATCTGAAATTTTGGTGAACTTTTTTTCTTTAAGTGCTCCACAAAATCTTAACTTGGGTTTATATGTGATCTGTTAGGCAATGAACAGTGTTTTAATTGAAAAATCTTACAAATTAGTAAATAAACATAAGTGCAAACTGTATCATTTTGAATTTGGTCCAAAATGATATGTCCAACTCTGTTTGTATGTACATATGTATAAATTTGTATAATCAATGACTTTTTAAAGAATTTAAATTTAAATTCTTGTAAAAATGACATACTATTGCTTTATCTATTTTCTTAATAAAGTTTTTCTTTATTTGTTTATGTGTTTAAATAGTGCTACGGTCTTGGTTTTAAATTACGTATACTTCATTAAATGTTCATGTTTTACTCAAGGATTTACATATTTATGTAAGTTAACAAAAAGATGTAACTACAGCATTAATTATGTTCGCTTAAGTACCCGCATCGAGGTACACAGAGAAAAAGGATAAGTTTCAACAACTAAACATATTTAGTTCCCGAATTTTTACAATATTTGGGAACTGCGACCAAGGATTGGGAACTATTACCATGGGTTGGTAATTATAACTAAATATATTAAAGCTTCTAATATTCATCTAGCTTGTACCAAATCGTTAATTTAGTTGAAGGGTTTGGTAAATACTAATAAATATTTTTTTTAAGCATATTTCTATGGTTCATAAAAGGATGTCATTAAGCTCTGCTAATACAGATAAGCTTTCTTTCAATACATGGTTTAGTCATAGTTACCAAATCTTAGTTGAGGTAACCACGATTTGGTTTGAGAGCGGAACATAATCATGCTTGTCAAGAATGATAGAATACAAGATTGCGCCGATCAGAGAGGATTTTTGAGAATAACTTTTGTGTGACGTCACACTGGTGCAAATGCGAGAGAGAAATGCCAAAACGTGAGCAAGAATGGAAGAAGAAGACAAAATGTTGCAAGGAAAACGTAAACAAGTTGCACCAGTGTGACGTCATGCAAACAACGATTCTGTCAAATTCGTTAAGAGAGGAATAGCGGTCCGAGATCGGCGCAACCTTTGTATTCTCTCAATCGTGCATTTTTGTGAGCCACCCCCTAATTATGAACAGCGCTCTCTGAGCACATACAAAGAGCTCAGCTAAGCAATGCACACAATAACACTTCAAGAATGATAGAATACAAGATTGCGCCGATCAGAGAGGATTTTTGAGAATAGCTTTTGTGTGACGTCACACTGGTGCAATTGCGAGAGAGAAATGTCAAAACGTGAGCAAGAATGGAAGAAGAAGAAAAAATGTTGCAAGGAGAACGTAAACAAGTTGCACAAATGTGACGTCATGCAAACCACAGTATACCAGTAGAAAAGGTTTTTGTTTTTGTAGCTGTTTCGTGGTGAAAGTCCTTTATGGGGACCAAATTTCCCCACAAGAAATTGAGCGCATGGTTGCTTTTGCGTCCCAAAACAATGAATATTAGAAAACATTTAAAAAAAAGTCTAAGGTAATACAATTACATGGAACTAAAAATAATCACAATAATTTGCACTTATGAGTTAATGTGATAATCATGTGTAAAAACTCTTTTCAACTATTATTTTTCACAAAATAATTTGGCGGATCAGTTTGCTCTGAGCGCTTGTGTTGTTTACCAAGAAAATGCAGCCCTGTTGGTTTTTATTTCTGTATTGCATCGCGGTGAGTTTCTATTTCTTGGTAATTCGGTTTGTGAAATGGTAAACAAATTATTGAAATTTATTTATTTGATGTGTATAAGATTTCATTAATGCAATTTTTTGTATTTTCAGACTATTAATTACAAGCACAGCATCATCAACGGTGATTGCAAGAACTACTGCAATCCCTGCGGTTTTTCCCCTCTTGGTAAATGCGTTCAGGTCGTGATCAAGGGTGGTCTCCCAAATCGGCCGGGAATAAGGTTAGTCATTTTAAATTTTATATCTTTGTTCGTCGACATCATATGACATGTCATCATTGCAGGCTATTGTTGCAGAAAAAAACGCCGCAACCACTGCTGTGGTAAATATGTTCCAGCAGAACTGCCCACCGCCGTCGGTGTAATGATTTCGATAGCTGAACAAACGCCATCTCCTGGGCATTCCCACAGCTTGCCGACACTAGCTATTATATCACGTGTGAATGCAACTGCGGCTTAATTTGGTTATTAACAGTGCAGTCGTACCATGTGATTGGCAAAAACACTAAGGGCTGCTGCCACATATAGGTTGTAAAGTTTTTGGTATCGATGAACATACTCGAAGAAGACGATGGTCGAAAACATATGATGAAACATCTTCTGGCATGCCTTTGACAATCGTTAAGTCAGACGGAGGCTTCACATACGATATTTCACACATGGCTGGAATTCGTTAGCGGACAGAGCACAGATTTACAAAATATTTATCGTTCAGCAGAACGTGCATGCATATTCGATATTTCACACATGGCTGGAATTCGTTAGCGGACAGAGCACACATTTACAAAATATTTATCGTTCAGCAGAACGGCATGCATATTCGATTCCGATTTTATGGGTCGACTACGGAGGACAACCGAACTTCAGTTGGTTGGCCAGTGGCTGAAATGGTATTGCCGATGGCAACTAGCAACTGAAAGCTGGCAACTAAGTTGCTATATTGGCAAGTACGTTTTTGTGGCTGCCGGGAATTTTTGACTGAGATACTTTGTTTCTTTTTTCAATTTTTTTTTAAATTGTACCACCTTGAACTTTATGAAACTTAATTATTGCTATTCATAATAAAAATCATTTTCATTTCAGTGGCGCTGTCCATCGGCAACCCAACTGAGGTTCCGTTCCCATCCATAATCGATCCATAAGTCATAATCGCACGAACTAATCAAGGCTATCATAGAATCCATCGTAGTCCGATTTTTCGTGAAATCTACGAAAATGCTATTAAGCTCGAGTAGCTACGAACGCAGCGCTTGCTTTGAATACACATAGCAGCACAGATTCAGTGATCGCTTTTTCGTAGATTTTAAGAAAAATTGGACTACGATGGATTCCGCCACCAATATGTTTTCTCCTTTGACAAGATGTTGGAGAATCGCGGCAGCACAGCCGTATTCCTACTCTATGCTCTTACGCGCATATGCTAAATTTCTCGCACCTAGCTAAATTGCTTGACAAAGGCAGAAGGCATATCTTCAACATTATAACTTAAAGTAAAAAAGTTTAAGGCATGCAATAAAAGAATCAACAGAACCAAAAAATGTTCTCAAAACTATTAAACATAAAAAATTACACGAATGAAACTCATAGTTTAAAATAAAATATCGCAATTGTGTTTTTATATGTACATACATATTTACAAAATGAATCTTAAAGCACCCACAGTAAGTCGTAAAGATATAAATGACTAATAAGAAAAATAATAAATAACAGTAATATGAAAAAGTATGTCGAGAAATCTCTAAATTGTAGCGAAACTGTATCTCAATAATAACAGATAATTTTAAGCAAAAAATGCAACCGACTTCAATCCGCAATCGTTAAAAAAAAAATTATTACGTATTCTACAGAAAAAAATCAAGATACATATTTAAGGATTTTAAGTAAAAATAAATAAAGGAAAACTTGTTCGTGATATCTTGACCAAGGTGTATTCATGGTACAAAAATCTGAAGGTAAAACCGTTGAAAGGCAGCCTGAACATTTTTAAAGTTTGCTAACATTACAAAAATGTTTTCAAATTTCCAATCTCACAAATACATTCTCATTATCAGTCTCAACCCAGCAAACATTTGGAGTCATAAATGAGTCCCATTTCGGAGCCTTTGTACTCATTATGAGCTCATTTAAGAGTCCGAAATGAGGGTGTTTCCCTTCCTGCGAAGGTCGACCTATATGAGCTTAAATTCATACATCAAATGAGCCTTAATATGAGTCATATTGGACTCTTATTGGCCTCATATACGGCTCATTTCGGACTCTTTTTGAAGCTCTTAAATGACTCTTATTGGCCTCATAAATGCCTACTTTCGGAGCTCCTTGTATGCTGTTCTGTGACTCCTATTGGCTTTATTCTTCAACTCTCTTAATGAACTTACTTTAGAGCCATGTTAGCAAGGAATTCATTTCAAATACTGTTGGATATTTATAACGGGTGATTTTTTAAGAGCTTGATACCTTTTTTTTTAAAAAAAACGCATAAAATTTGCAAAATCTCATCGGTTCTTTATTTGAAACGTTAGATTGGTCCATGACATTTACTTTTTGAAGATAATTTCATTTAAATGTTGACCGCGGCTGCGTCTTAGGTGGTCCATTCGGAAAGTCCAATTTTGGGCAACTTTTTCGAGCATTTCGGCCGGAATAGCCCGAATTTCTTCGGAAATGTTGTCTTCCAAAGCTGGAATAGTTGCTGGCTTATTTCTGTAGACTTTAGACTTGACGTAGCCCCACAAAAAATAGTCTAAAGGCGTCAAATCGCATGATCTTGGTGGCCAACTTACCGGTCCATTTCTTGAGATGAATTGTTCTCCGAAGTTTTCCCTCAAAATGGCCATAGAATCGCGAGCTGTGTGGCATGTAGCGCCATCTTGTTGAAACCACATGTCAACCAAGTTCAGTTCTTCCATTTTTGGCAACAAAAAGTTTGTTAGCATCGAACGATAGCGATCGCCATTCACCGTAACGTTGCGTCCAACAGCATCTTTGAAAAAATACGGTCCAATGATTCCACCAGCGTACAAACCACACCAAACAGTGCATTTTTCGGGATGCATGGGCAGTTCTTGAACGGCTTCTGGTTGCTCTTCACTCCAAATGCGGCAATTTTGCTTATTTACGAAGCCATTCAACCAGAAATGAGCCTCATCGCTGAACAAAATTTGTCGATAAAAAAGCGGATTTTCTGCCAACTTTTCTAGGGCCCATTCACTGAAAATTCGACGTTGTGGCAGATCGTTCGGCTTCAGTTCTTGCACGAGCTGTATTTTATACGGTTTTACACCAAGATCTTTGCGTAAAATCTTCCATGTGGTCGAATAACACAAACCCAATTGCTGCGAACGGCGACGAATCGACATTTCACGGTCTTCAGCAACACTCTCAGAAACAGACGCAATATTCTCTTCTGTACGCACTGTACGCATTCGTGTGGTTGGTTTAATGTCCAATAAAGTAAACTGAGTGCGAAACTTGGTCACAATCGCATTAATTGTTTGCTCACTTGGTCGATTATGTAGACCATAAATCGGACGTAAAGCGCGAAACACATTTCGAACCGAACACTGATTTTGGTAATAAAATTCAATGATTTGCAAGCGTTGCTCGTTAGTAAGTCTATTCATGATGAAATGTCAAAGCATACTGAGCATCTTTCTCTTTGACACCATGTCTGAAATCCCACGTGATCTGTCAAATACTAATGCATGAAAATCCTAACCTCAAAAAAATCACCCGTTATATAAAAATGTTGTGTTCGTATGTCACAGTCGTCAAAACTCGATAATTTTTTTTGTATTATTCGGTATAATAGCAGAATGATATCGCAAAAAATTTACCTCCTAGTTGAAAATTTTCAAACCCAATTATATTGATAAAATAAACAAATTATTATCAAATTAAAGAGGTTAAAGGAAGATAACTGCTGGAAATATGTTTGACGAGGGTTGCCACCTCTTTGAAAACTTTAATTTCAAATTAATGTCAAATTGATCAAATAAATGAAATATTACCATGTGGGTGGCAAACTAAAGAGTTTTAAGAAGGCTTACAGCCAAAAATGTGTTTGAAGAAGGTTGCCTCCTGTTTGAAAATTTAACTAAAGTACATCGATAAAATAAATGAAATATTACAATATGGATATCAAATTAAAGAGGTATAAGAAAAATAACTGTACGAAATATTTTTGAGAGGGTTGCCACCAATCTAAAAATTTTAACTCAGTTAAACTGATATAGTAAATGAAATATTGCTATGTGCTTATCAAACTAAAGAGATTTAAAAAGGCTTGCAGTCGAAAATATTTAAAAGGAGGGTTGCCACCTGTTAATATTTAGCGCAATTTAATTGATAAACGAAATAATATATTACAATATATATTAAATATATAAATATAATAAATTTAAGAGGTTTAAGAAAGATAGCTGCTGGAAATATTTTTGAAAAAAATGGCCACATCTTTGAAAATTTAAACTCAGTTATTTTGATAAAATAAATGAAATACGGTAATTTGGGTATCAAACTTAAGATTTTTAAGAAGGCTGTAAGCCGCAAATATGTTTCTGCAGGGTTACCACCTGTTTGAAAATTTAACTCAATTTAATGGATATAGGTATACAATTAAAAGGGTTTAAGAAAGAAGACTTTTGGAAATATTTCAAAATTTTAACTCAGTTAAATTGATTAAACAAATGAAAAATTGCAATGTGGGTAGCAAACTTAAAAGCTTTTAAAATAACTACAGTAGAAAATATGTTGACGAGAGTTGCCACCTGTTTGAAAATTCTTAAATCCAGTTATATTGATAAAATAAATTAAACATTTAAATACGGGTATCAGATTAAAGAGGTTTAAGAAAGACAACTCTTGGAAATGTTTTTGAGGACGGGTGCCACCTATTTGAAAATATTATCTCAGTAGGGTTAAATAAGATATCGGCTGGAATACTTTTGAAGATAAGGAGGATAAAGTAACTGAAATATTGCAATGTGGGTATAAAATTAAATACGGGTAATAAAGATATCTGCTGGAATACTTTTGAGGAGGGTTGAAATTTTAACGCATGCTTTGCTTCGTTAATAATTTATCAGCAATATAACAGGAATATGCCACAGCAAAGCGTGGCAGGGTACAGCTAGTAATCATAATAATATTATACCATTGACACATTAAGTTAGACTTTTGGCAAATAAAATTAATCTTTTGGCAAATTAATTTAATCTTTTGGCAAATAAATTTAATCTTTTGAAAAATAAAATTAATCTTTTGGCAAATAAATTTAACCTTTTGGCAAATAAATTTAACCTTTTGGCAAATAAATTTAATCACTTGGCAAATAAATTTAATCTTTTGGCAAATAAAATTAAAATCTACTATAGTACTAAACAGTGTTTGAAAAAGTACAAAATACATTAAAAAACTGCTGTTGCTCTGCTAGGAAAGTATTTTTATTTTTACTTTTGACGCTTAGCTTTACTGCCCCAATATCAAGAGTTAAACTCCAAGGTATCTGAAAAGTGTTTTTTGGTTTTTCTGTTCTGTTGATTTGACTGCTCACTTTCAAACAGTTCTGTCTCAGCATGGTCTCAAATATTCGTCAAACTATCTGGCGCATTTTATTTCAACCAAACCACGCATTATGGCCAAACGGGATAAAAAAAATCTATAATGCAACAAATCTTGAACTTAATATATTTTCAAAAATTCCCCAATAATAAACTGTATTTACAAAAAAAATATAATAATCGCATAAATAAAAAAGTTATAAACCATTTAAACCATATAGCTCATTCGGCGCCACCCAGTACATTAAGGTGCTCATCGAAAATGTTTTTTTTTTTTTTGAAATTTCAAGACCCTACCCCCAATTTTATTCGTTTTTATGAGAAATTTGCCTATTTTTATAGATATTTTAAAAGTCATTTAGAGGTCGCGTCCTGTCGATTTAGGTTAAAAAATACGGTTTTGTAGATTTATGAGTTTTTGAATTACTATTTTTGACTCGATCTCAAAGATCGAATGTCATCTCTGAAGAGGATGTATAGGCCTTCAAAATGGTATTTAATAATCTATTTTGGGACTTGGGTTGTTGGGATTTTTTAAGGGGTAAAATAAAAAAAAAAACATATTTCTCTTAATTTTTTAAATTTTGACCATTGATAATATCAACAATTTTGAAATATGTATATATAAGGTTATTTTTTTATGTAAGTTACCGCATAACTTTGGATCACGTCAACCGATTTCCAGGTGATCCCATACTAATTTGGTTTAGATCCGATCATTGGATCATGAAAAAATTAACGGCACTATTAAATTTTTATATAAGAATTGGAGTCGGTGTGTTTTTTGCTTAAAAACTACTTGTTTATTAATTTTTTACATTAAGTAATTTGTGTACCAGCTCTTCGTTGATAATATGATCTCCTCGTTTGATAAGATATTGTAAATTCTATACTTATTTAAACCAGCGTTTGAAAATGCTCCGCTATTTGCCACTTTTTATGTTTGCTCTTGCTATCGGTCTTGATTTAAAGAAACCATTAGCAGAGCAAGTAGCACAAATCGCGGAGAGTATTTGTATTACTCGGCTCCCGACTGCGCTTCGTTGTACTACTACGCAGATGAATAGAGCACAAAAACGAACAAGGTGCTGTTTGGAGTCGTAGCAAATGAAAAGCTGTGATAGCGGTTTGCAGCATAGCAAAGCGAAATTTTTGCTACAGCTATTGCTATCGCTACGGGAGTCGTTGAATTGCTCTCGCAGCTGCTACAAATGCTCAACTGGTTTTTCGTTTGCTTTTGTACAGTTGATATACTAAAAAGAAAACATGCCGCCGCAGAAGCATAATTTTATTATTGGAAATTACTTTAATTTTACTGACGAGGGGGGTTTGCCATGTTGTCTTCGGCAAATTTGTTTAGAACTACACGTAGAATGCTCCTGTGCTATACGCGCATAGTGGAAAAAACCTCCCATACAAATTGAACCGCCGTAATGTACATAGATATGCAATATACAAGTACATAGGATTTTTATGGATCATTCCACGTGAAAACGCATGCGGCTCTGCCCAAAAATGGTGGAGAGCTATTGTTATTTTTAAAATGTGAAAAGTTAGTTATTTTTATGAAGAATCGAGGGTTAAGTAGAAGTCGGAAGAAAATTACTTTGAAATTTTAGACAACTATTTATCCTCTGCGATAGCACCTATAAATGAAGCAGCAGATAACCTTACATGAAAGCTAATATTAATGTTTTAAACTTCTGGAAAGAGAGGCAGATAAGTGATCCAGAGCTCTATGAGCTAAGCAAAGTATGCTTTGCGATTCCACCCACTCAAGTATGTAAAAATAATTTTACAATAAAATGTTATAATTTTTATTTTTTCTAAGGTCACAATAGAAAGGGCGTTTTCTTCCCTGAAATTAGTCCTAGCTGACAACCGAAAACCGGCTTAGTCACAACACATTAGAAAACATCCTACTAGTAAAACTAAATTCGGGCCATCTGGATAATGCCATCGAAAATGCATACTTATTTGAAGAACACGACGATTAATAACATAAAAAAATGTATTACGTAGTATTTTAAGTTCTTTTTTGAATTATCTTTACTGAATGAAATACAATGAAACCTCTCCTAACGGACACCTCTATTAGACGGGCATCTCTCTTGGGCGGACATTTTTTCCTATACCATGTTTTAAGTATAAAATTCGGAACAAATGACTCTCTCTTAATCGGGCACTCTCTTGGCCGGACGCGGACAGTTATTTGGCATAAAATGTACACAAAAACCTCTATTGAGCGGACGTGAACCTCTTATCAACTGACATTAAGATTTCTTTTCATAACAAATGAAACAAAAACCTCCGTTGAGCGGACGCGAACTCCACATAGGCGGACTACTAAATGGAAAAGGGGGACTTCCCGCATAAAATGTGATTGTGTTGCACACATTTAGTTTGGTTTGCGCAGTGGTTTAGGTTCGTTATTTCAATTATCAGAAACCCTTGGAGAATCCAATTCCAATTCTGATGAATTTATAACAATAGATAATAATAAATACATGGACCGAAAATTTAGATTTCTGGTTGGATTCTGTTACTGATAAAAACATGAAAACTATTGATGGAAAAGGTACTGACACTGAAAAAAATTTTAAATAAAACTTACGTCAATCGACAATTTACCAGTTTTTTATGTAATGAATCAACGGTTTTATGTAGTTTATGGACTGAAATGTAATATTTATTTTTATTTTGTTATTACTTAATATGTACTTACGCACATAAATGAAATATACACTGTTGAAAAAATACATGCACATTTTTATTTGAACGATGTAATATCAATATCTTTTATTCAAATAAGAAATAGTGACTATTCAATTCATTAAAACATTAAAAAGTTCTAAAATAAGCTTCCCTCTCATTGAGCGGACACCTCTCTTGGGCGGACAAAAAATGACTGACGGTGAGTGTCCGCCCAAGGGAGGTTTCCCTGTACATAGATGTGTACAATTTTAATTCCTAGTTTAAATAAATGTGTGAACTAAAAATGCAACATATTAAAAGCAAACGAGAAACCAGTTTAGCATAGTATAAGCAAAAAATCACAGTTCTTTTATTTGCTACGACTCTAAAAAGTACATTGTTCGTTTTTGTGCTCTATTCATCTGCGTAGTAGTACAACGAAGCCCAGTCGGGAGCCGAGCAATACAAATGCTTTTCGCGTTTTGTACTACCTGCTCTGCTACTGCTCTCTTCAAATGAAGAGCGGTAGCAAAAGCGAAACAATACGTTTGTTGCTATTGCTACTATGGAGTAGTAAATGCAAACACTGGTTCAAACAAATAGGTTTGTTGCTATTGCTACTATGGAGTAGTAAATGCAAACACTGGTTCAAACAAAATACTTTAAGATTTTCTTAAGGTTTTTACATAACGGTGGAACTTCCTTCAACTGTACTGTAAAAAGTAAGAAGAAAATAATTTAATTATAGTTTACATGTTTCAGATAATGTTTCATATGCCCAAGAAATTAATACAACAAAAAGTTCAATCGTTTTATGGGCATATCGCCGGGTATTTAGGTACCAGTTGCGATAATATGTATTTTTTGTCGAGTGTTGCTAGTTATGTCGAATATAAGTTTCTGTTTTATAACAACAAATTAAAATACTCGAATGGCTTTTGCCTATAACTTACAACTCTTTTTTTCACAATTTACTGACACTGCTAAAGAGTATTGCATAAATAAAAGACATAAGTTTTTCAAAGATTTTGCGTAGTTGAAAAAATTAGTTTAAGCCATCAGGAATTATATATGAAGCCCTTAAATAGTGGTACTTTTCCACAGTTTGAAAAAATATGTAATTTTGTTTTTTCCAATACTACGAAGCAACTGAGAGGATCTGTTGCGATCGATGGTAGATGAGCAAGTTGCTTGGCAATATGGTCAGAAATTTGCGTGGGCAATGCAAACATGCAACTCTGGAAGGTGGTGCCAAACTAAACTCAGAACGTTTCCCAAGCAGTGGGAAGTTAATTGTCGCCAACTTCCTTCTTTCCGTTATTTTTATCATTTTCCGCCAGCGAGGTTAGACGTTGAAAAAACGTTGACCCCAAATTATCCAGGTAAGCCTGCAAGTCAGATAGGAATTGTGCGCGTAATTGAGCTACTATCTTTCTAAAAAGGTCCAATAAATGCAAATTTTGTATATGTATGTATATTGGGGGAGGAAGTGCTAAATTGCCGCGGAAATTCGGCAGCGAAATTTCAGGCGACTAGTAGAGTTCTTGTTGATTCCCGTTGGCAGAGGGTCCTGTGTTGCGGTTATCTTTGCCTAGTCCAGCGGGCGGTTTTTTTTACCGGAGAAGGCACATGTAAAGCCCTAAGTTCCGTAGGAGTCGGCGACAAGAAAATTTTCTTGGTTTCTGTACGCGACTTTATGTTAGTGTAAGTCATTTTCAGCGGAGTCATTGGTGGCCCCACGGGCGAGCCGCTCCCTGATCACAAAGCCAGTTCAGTGGACCCGAACTTTTGTACTCCTTCCGTCTGGTGCGTATTATAATTCCATATGTTAGTATTACTACCTGTCTAGAAGCAAAGACAAAAGTTGCGATTTATTTGGTTAAGGCGTAGGTTAAGACAAATAAATCAAGTATGTGAAGTTTGTGAATTATTTAAATAATAATGAAGTGCTAAAGAAAGAAAAATGGTGTGTGACAAATAAAACTCGGTATGATGGACGGACGGACAGACTGCTGATGGACAGACGAACGAACGGACCGATAGCTAGACCAATCGACGAACATTATGGACCGACAGACATGTTGATTTATAGCGTGAGTATCCAGTAGTAGAGCTCGAGATGGTGAAGCGCGGATAACCAACGGACGGACGCATTGGGTGTGATATGAGAATCCTGCGAACTGCGGATTTAGGGGCTGATCCCCAAAGGCTATGATCACAAGACGGATGGGAGGGGCGGACAGGCCGGCCTCGAATTCATGGAGGCGAACCTCGAGACAGGACGGGACAGAGTAGACAGTGGTGATATGAAGGGGCGGAGACAATCAAGTTTATTCGAAATAGGAACCACAAATGTGGGGGGGGGGGCAATTCAGGAGCAGGCGCGAGCTTAGTATATGGCGGTGGTAATCAACAGTCGGCTTATGGCCGTACGGGTACGATAACTTTTTTCTGATTGTTGGCGCGGTACATTCGACATCTGAGTGATCTACAAAAACCCACCCCGTTCCGACGAGCTGAGCTGAACGTAAGCGTACCCAGGTGAATCACTTCGCTCTATTTTAGTGCGGTATCGCGTGCCTTGGCCTTGACAACAATAGAAATGGCGCCCAACGTGGGGCCACTAAAGGTGGCTTCTAAAAATATTTACTTTTTTATTTTATTGCTCAATACATAAATATATATCTTTTTCATCAAACGCTTCTTATCTTGGGTTGACGAACATTTTAAGGGGTGGGGCATATCTTGGCTAGCTAACTTGGCGACATAAAGCCGGGTAATATGTGGTTAGGATAAAACATTGATGAAGTAGGAGGTGGTGGTTTTGAATTTTATGAGGTAACTTCCTAGGCAAAGGTGTTAAGTTCTGAGGTGACTGCTATGCCTCAGATGGAATCGTTGGAGGTGTATGAGGTAGCCTCAGTTCATTTCACAAACCAGACATTATTGCACTGCCACTACAAGTGGAAGAGGTTCAATTCCACTTTATTAAGATGGCAGTATACAAAGTGGGCACTTGGGACGTTACGCATACGACTTAAACGGACAGAAGGATCACATCACACGGTCATGCCAACCAAAGGATAGTTCATCACACACAAATATGAACACACTTAATGAACTCCACGTTATATCACACGTAATTTTACTCAAATTGGTATATACGTAATACGTGCGTATACTGCTCAATTTTTTTGATTTATTATATATAATCTAATACTAACTATGACCAAAAAGGGTGTTAAAAAGACAGGCTTACGTAGCGATGGTACTCCAGCCGCTTATAGGGGAACTGTGGATGCAAAATCAGTAGAATACGTTGCGGTGGTAGATCAGGTTAATTAAGGGGTGGACGGTAGTCCGTCGCCACTTGGTGGTGAACAAGCTGCATCCACATCGCGCACGGGTCAGCGGTTGATAGCGGTGGGAGACATTCCTTCGCTGGAAGCAAGCTTATTGATAAGGTTAGCTTTCAGTTATTGCAGAAGTTCGAGATGATGTTCTTCTAGTATCAAATGGATGTTAGTCGTACTACGACGGAGGCAATTTGCGAGGCCATGAACACCGTGCGCAAAGACATGAAGAGTTTAGGTGAACGAATTTCAGACGTTGAAAACAGCCACACACACAATCACAAATCACAAGGCCACTGCTGAAATCGAGCAACAACAGAGTTTGCCACACGCACATTCAGTGGCAAGGGATATTGGTGAGGTAGTCGCAGAAGAAGAACATACATCTGATGAACCACAGGAGCACGGGCGCCGCAGGTTGTTCACTCCCTCTACTCAAAGTAAACGCTTTTATTCCGACAAGGAGAAATCCCAGTTCAAAACGATTAGGGATTGGGGGCTTAAGTTTGATGGTAGCTCAAAATCCATCCCGATTGAGAGGTTTCTGTTTAGAGTTGAGACCCTTCAGAAACGACATAACATCTCGTCATGTGATTTGTATGCCAGCTTCCATCTGCTGTTGGATGGTGCTGCCCAGGAGTTGTTCTGTCTCTATATGGAGGAACACGCTCAAGAGCAAGGTGACGGTTTTCAGAATTTGCGCGCAGCTATTCTCGAACAATATAGAAGGTCCGACTGTGATGAAGAAATACGCCAAGCCATGAACGAAAGAAAGCAGGACTATCGGGAATCATTCGAGGATTATTATGCATGCGTAAGAGGCACGGCTTTTACCATGAAGTCGAAGGTACCTGAGCGCAGCTTGGTCAACTTGATTCGCAGAAATCTGAAACCCAGAATAAAGAACATAATATTTGGCTGCCATGTAGACACACAGCAGAACCTCTACCTTAACTATCATCCGATCACTCCCCTATATTAATAAAACTATATGAACAGACCCAAAACATCGAGAAGAAGCCTCGTCTAACTTCAAATAACACCAACTGGCTTAAATATAAAAAGTATATCAGTAGTCACCCTAAATTAAACGCTGCACTTAACTGCGAGGGTGATATAGACTCCCTTGTTGAACACTTTAAAGAAACCTTTACTTCAGCCGCTGGTCCGGCAACACCAAATCAATTCCAAGTACAACCTACTAATACATCAGTTACAAATGCCGAAATAGAAAACTTGTGGCAGAAAAGCGGCGCCTAAGAAGACAGTGGCAGAGCCATCGCCCACCAACATCACAGCCACTGCATAAAGCTGCCAGTAGAAAACCGAAACAAGCACTCAAACGTGCAGAGGATCGCAACTTGCAAAGGTACATAAAAGAAGCTTTCCCCGAATTCTGCTGAAAGATACTCTCGATAGAAATCGCTAAAATATTCTAACCACCAGTGGCTGCGGAAATGCCAATTAGGAACCAAAGTGGTACCTAGGCTCGTAGTGAGCAGGAGAGAGCCGAGTGTTTTTTTACACCATTTAAAGAATGTGTGTCAGCCAAGCTATCCAACGAACAATTTCAGGATGCCACGGCTAATCAAAAATACAAATGAGCTAAACACACCTAGCACGACGAACTCTTTAGAAGTAAAAGCTATAGTAAAGCAGCTTAATCCAAAGAAATCGCCGGGTGCTGATTTTATAACTCCGAAAATTCTAATAGAGCTACCGAATGTTGCACTAGAAATTCTTTCTGACCTTTTCAACGCTATCCTCAAATTCGGTTACTTTCCGATATCATGGAAAAGGTCGAAGATAATCATGATAGCCAAACCTAGAAAAGACGCAATACAGCCGTCCTCATACAGACCAATATGCTTACTGCCCTGTCTTTCCAAAGTATTCGAAAAAGTACTCCTATCAAAGATATCTCCCTTTCTCCATGAACGCAATTTAATACCAGCACACCAATTTGGCTTCCGAGAAAAAAATGGTACAATTGAACAAGTTAATTGAATTGCAAATGAAATCAGAAGGACATTTGAGCTCAGAGAGTACTGCTCTGCAATTTTTCTCGATGTGGCACAGGCATTCGACAAAGTGTGGCACGTTGGTCTTATATATAAAATTAAAAAAATTGTTGCCGCCTGAATTCCACAAAATATTTTAATCATACATAACTAACAGAAAATTTGCTGTAAAAGTATCTAATTTCACTTCAAAAGATATGTCGATAACGGCTGGCATTCCTCAAGGTAGTGTACTCGGGCCTATGCTGTATATCGTCTACACTTCAGATATTCCAACTAGCAAGGAGATACTCACATCCACCTTCGCTGATGATACCGCCTTAGTAAGTCGTATCAAATGTCCCAACAGAGCTTTAAGAGTACTAGGGGAACATTTACTACGCATAGGCTGGCAAACTGGCACATAAAAGTCAACGAACAGAAGTGTAAACATACAACATTTTCACTCAGACCGCAAGTATGCCCCCCAATCAAATTAAATAATGTCCATATTCCACAAGCCAATGAGATGACATATCTAGGAATACAATTGGATGGGAGACTAACTTGGCGCAAATACACATCAAACAAGATTACACAAATGAAGCTAAAGTCAGCTAGAGTGAACTGGCTTATAAACAGTAAATCAAAACTGAGACTATATTGTAAAGTGCTTGTATATAATACAGTCATTAAGCCTATATGGATGTATGGTATTCAACTGTGGGGTACGACCTGTGCAACCAACATTGACAGGATCCAAAGATTCCAATCTAAGACGCTAAGGGCCTTAACGGGAGCACCGTGGTATGTCCGCAATGAAAATATACATAGGGACCTTGGTATACCGATGATTAAATCTGTAATCGATAGCAGCAGAGAAAAATATAAAATAAAACTGCGTAACCACCCAAATCCATTGGTAAGTGGCCTTTGCAACCAGGGTGTCCAGATTGTTTAAAAAAAACGCAATTTCTAAAAAAAAATCGCAAAAAATCGCCAATTTTTTTTTAATAAAATTCATGAAATTGTTAAATCAAATCTTTTATTTTAAAAATGAGATCTTGTTGTAATATAGTTTTTAAAACTAAAAACGAATATAAAACCTCCAGAGGGTAATAATAAATAACACAAATCACTTATATAATACTGCTGTAGAAACAATGTTTTTTAAATACGCATACTTTTTAAAAATATTTGTTTCAACACATTTTGCAATAGGACTGCGCAATTATTAAATTTATTATAACTCATATTAATTGATTAATCGCACAATCCGCTTTTAAGAGGTCGGCGCTAAAAATTAAATAAAAACCTATAAGGCGAGATCAGCTATTTCCACAATTTCTTCAAAATCACCTATAGTATCTGAATCATTTGTTGTTGTCACATATTGAGCTATTCAACCTTCATAACATACTGTTTGGTATTGGAAACGTTTTGCAGCAGAAACTACTAGCCTTCATATAACACTTTATTCGAACTATTGAACTAATTCTTTTCAACCTCACCCTAATTCGGATCTTAGTTTTTGTTGAATTCATTGTGGAATAAACGCGCTCAACAAAGCATGTGAGTGCGGCAAGGATAATAATATGAATTTCCTAACATTTTATTGCCTGTTGCGGTTTTCACTAAGTAAGCAATTATCCAAAATTATTCAGAGTCGAATGGAATGGTTCTGAGAAAAGTTATTCCATGGGAAAGTTAAAAGATTTAAAGTGCTTTTCTTTCCTTCAAAGTCAAATAGTGAATTGGCAGGTCCCTGAAACTCGCCCTCTTGTGATTCACACACTTTTCAGGTGACAAAATCAAAGCTTTTTTAGAAGTATTTAATTGACTAGGTAATCGTTTCAAAAATTCTTGGATAAAGGCCTGTATGCAGCTTTCAAGAAAAGCAAAAACTCAATATAAAATGACGTACAAGAAATGGCTTAGAAATTTTCTTGAGTCAAATTTCCTTAAGGCAGTACGCAGTTCTTAAGAAATTTGCTACGCTTTCTGCTACGGTTTTCTAAAGTTTTTTTGTGAAAAAAGAGCACAAGGCAACCAAGGTTTGCAACAGAAATATATACCCGTTCCATTATTTCTTGAGGAAAGAGTGAGGCTGTGAAGTATCAAAAACGTCGAAAATCCTTGGACACACACACGAAATAATTGCAATCTTTTCTGGACCGTTTTCTTGAGAGCTGCATACAGGCCATAAGGGTGATTAAACATTTTTGACAGTCTTTTAATATGCTTGTTAAGTCAAGTTTATCACGCAGTCTCTTCTGTAAAATTATCGTGGAAAACTAAGTTTTTTATATTTTTAAAATTGCAAAAAATTTATTTGAAGGGAAAAAATTGCCAAAAATCGCCAGTGGCGATTTCCTAAATTTTTACGCGCAAATATCCGAGAAAAATCGCCAAATTGGCGCGAAATCGCCAAATCTGGGCACTCTGTTTGCAACACAACAAATATAACACGCCTGCGAAGAAGAGATCTACCAGCCTTTCGTTGAGCGACGTTAAACTAAAAGAGCTATATTATTATAAATTAGACGTAAGATTTTTAACTTGTTGTTAGGCTTAATAGATGTAGAATAAGCAGATCCAACAACTAAATACATGTATAATTAAAAAAAAAATAATGTTGACACACTGGCGAAACTCAAAATGGAGTGCAGGCTGACGGAAAAGCACTTGGAAGAACCTGAGTCGAAATTTGCTAAGAAAAATCACTTAGATGAGATCGGTTTCGGCGATGAGGAGAACTTTTCAGAAGCGGAGAGTTGCGTTGACCTGGAAGCTCTAGAGAGGCGAGAACGAAACAGCTTCCATAAGGAAGCTCCAAAGAAACTCTCCGGAGATCCGAATTCGAAATTCGCGAAAAAAGGCAAACTCAAATCTGAGAAGTGCGATTCCCAATTTCATGATTTAACATGGTTCAAATGCACCGCCAAGTTTGTGATTTGTGAGAATTGTTGACAGGAAACCCATCACAGTGCCAATTTTTCGAAAAAGCTGGGCAAAAGTCGAAGCGTGGTTCAATTGTAATCAAACCTTGTATATTCGTCTTTATTTTGGTTTCTGGTTTTAAATTTCACACATAATTTCGAAATTCAAAATGGAGGATCCATAATGGCTGCTGTGTACGCTTAAAATAATCAGATTTTTATCAAAACTAAGGTAGTTAAGTAAAAAGGTCATGTTTTCGGCTTTTTTGTTATATAATGTGACGTAGGGGTTAGCAATATACGCTATCATTCCGCAGGGCCTGGGTTCAAGCCCAATTACCGACCAACATTAAAAAAATAAGAAACAAACGAGTTTTTTGTAATAAAGTCGCCCTTTGGCAGGCAATGGCAAACCCCCGAGTGTATTAAGCCACGAAGAACAGCTTCTCATAAAAATAAAATCTCCGTTCGGATTCGGCGTAAAACTGTTGGTCCCTCCCCTTTGTGCGCCAACATCAAGGCGCAATCCACAAATCGGAAGAGAAGCTCGGACAAACACTAACGAGGTCTTAATGTTTGTTTCTAAAAATCTTGATGTTCAAATTTACACGGGAACTGCGGGATTATGAATGAATCAATAAACAAGACATACATATTTGTTGGTACAGGAATATATTTTTGAGATAACAATTTTATACACCGTCAGACTCGCAGTCATCTAAAGTATCCAAGCTCGTATCTATATTTACTGATGGCAATTCCGCATCCGCATTTACAACAGTTGATAATAATGATAATAGTTTAATGGCATCTGACGACAGTTTATGATTTTGTTTTGGTGGGTTTAAACGTAAACTTGAAATGACAGGGGCCGAGGATACAAGCAGCCGATATTTTTTAATATCTTTATTCCTTGACTCTTAGGTTTCTTCGGAAAGTTACCCAATTGGCAGGGGTGCCCATTCAATAATGAGAGGCCCAAGGATGAGCACTCTAATATATAGTACTACTAGTAAAACATCCAATCTTTAAAACATCAAAATCTCGACAGAAATATTTTTTTACATAATTTAAATCTTTTAAACATAAAAAAATAAGAATCGCGTATATAAACTGATGTCCAAACTACAGTGGCGGCTTGTGGCAGGTGGTTTTAACCATGGTGGATGGGAAAAACTTCAATATATATGAAAAAGAAAATTAGACCGCCAATCTCGACCACTCTCGTAACTATTTTCTTAGTCCATCATAATGAGTAAACAAAAAAATCAATCCGTGAATATCTATGTCTTACGTCAGTTTTTAGATGGCGTGACAATGAAAAAACATGGTTTACATACTCTAGATTACAATGTCCATGAGCGGATGCTTGAAAACTGTTATTTTTTTAAAGATAATACCACGATTTTAACAACGACGAAAACTCTAATTTACGAAAGGTTTAGAGCGAATTGCTAGCAACGGTCACTTCGATCTCCTGTAACACTAAATGCCTTAAGAGAATCGACTTGTTGTCTCATAACGATACGCAGTAGAGCCCTCCTAACAATATAAGATGGTTATGCATACGAATGCACCAATTTTTTTTTTTGGACTTTTGACCAGGGTTTTCCAAAAATTGGCCACTGTGCAATGTGCATGAGGCGCTACATGACCGACAGTAGTTAATATAAACGAAGGCGTAATGAGCCGTGATGGCAACCGTGGCTGCCGCAGCTATGAAAACAAATGAAACCCACTGGGCCAATTCACAGGCAGCCGGCGCTTAAGGCGTCGCATCGATAAACAGTCCGTTGTAGGCATTCAGTGAAAGCAGTCGTTTATGCCAGAACAAAGTTCTAAGAAAAGTTGTATAAAATTAGTTTAACGTAAATCAAAGCAAACGTTAA
>NW_023460997.1:0-6813 GCF_013731165.1 Rhagoletis pomonella | reverse complement strand
CAATATATATACAGTAACTCACACAAGTGTTCACATGTTAATTTTGTTTTTTAATTCACAACATTTTTCAAGTACAACTCTTTTTGTTATTTTTCTATAAAAATATTATCCAAGCTGTAGCCAAAACCATATAAATAAGAGTTTTAAACTTTAGACAAAATTTTGAAAATTCACTTTTGCTATACATCGAGCTAAGGAAGAAATGCAACACTTAGAACGGATGAGGTTCAAAACCCATGGTGAGCTCATTATGAGAAGAAAAGTTACTAAGAGCCCTGACATTTTATCAAGGTAGCTGATCGAAAGCTTTAATTTGGATGTTTCCGTCAGTACAGTTCAGAGAAAACTAATACGATTTGGTTTGAGAAAAAATTTATCCATTACGAATAAGCGAAGAAACGAATAGGAAAACCGAATTTTGGGTAGTTTGGTCCAATGAGCAGAGGAATTCTAACAACAGTAAACGGGTGTGGAGCAGGTAAGCCTTCTGATCGCTAGAAAACACTGTCCGTATAATCAGCGGTAAAGTATGAAGGCGGGTCTCTCATGGTTTGGAGCTGTTTCCGAAAATCTGTGGTAGGTAATTACCAGGGAACGGATTTTTAGGGCCTAAAAACCTATAAAAAGGCAAAATAAAATAACGAAATAGGCTGGAAAAGGCCAAATAAAATAGCGAAAAAGGCAGGAAAAGGCACTAGGTGTTGCAAAAAAGGCAAAAAAAGGCAAAACAAAATAGCAAAAAAGGCAGGAAAAGGCAAAAAAAAAGCAAAATAAGGCACCTAAAAGACAGAAAATACGAAGAACAATCAAAAAATACATTTATATTACAAGTAAAAAGAGAAAAACTATGAACTAGTTTCATTATATGAAAAATTTTTATTTTGAATCTTTGACTATTTTACCCTTTCGGGTTTCTAACTCATAAAACTTTAATCTGTATAGTTGTAGTAACATTGAACCACAAGATGCATTTTGAAGTTTTCTGGCAGCATTTTCATTCGATTTTCGCGAAGAAAAGCCTTGAATGTACTAAATGTGCGCTCGACGTAAGTTGATACAAGTGTAGCCCAATTTAAATATGGAACGTTCGAAACGTTCATATTATCAGGAATAAGGACGTTATCCTCGCCCTTTATAATTCTATCAACACCCCTTATTGTCTCCAAGCCTTCGTTAGATGAATTTGAATTTTTCCAACACCAATTTGGCAAGAGGTCTCTGCGCTTCTATAAGCCGCATGGGCAATGTGTATATTTTTTAATCTTAAAAAAAAAATGTAAATGCTATAATCACTTTTTTAAAGGTAGAAAAGGCAAAAAAAGGCAAATATCTTAAAAAAGGCAAAAAAAAGGCAAATATCTTAAAAAAGGCAACATCAAATGTGTATATATGGAATCAGGGAAAGCTAAATCGTGGACATTCTTAATCGAATATACTATATCTCTTTAGCAGAAAAAAAGGCAATTTCCATAAAATCCGTTCCCTGGTAATTACTAATTAGCTAGAAATCGAACGACCAATGACCGTTGCTGTTTATTAGAGCTGTAAAACTATCGATACTATCGAATGGTTCTATTTTTTTTTGCACTATCGAATGGTCGTTGGCCACTATCGATAGTCTTTGTTTAAGGAAATATACATATTAGGGGTCTTCATCTAAAGTGATAAAGGTAGTAATTGCTTAAATTTATTAGTTAATCCGCACTATTTCATGAGCGCACCTTGTTAAATAATTGCATAAAACCACCAAAGTCGTTCGATAAATTAATAAACTTTGGTTAAAGAGATTTCAAAATGATGAATTTATCACTTTATTAAGTTTATCAAGAGTTGATCACTTTTGATGAAAGTTTTTTGTAATAGATGCAAATTTTCTTTACGTTTACAAGCGATTTGTTTTTCTATGATTGGGAATTTTAGGTTTTTATTTTATCGGTTTAAAATATTTTAAAAATCGAAGAGAAAGGACAAGGTTACAGAAAATCGTTTCAATGCAAACTATCGAAAACATCGAATGGCATTACTATCGATAGTTTTACAGCTCTACTGTTTATGTCGACTGTCTCTTCCAGAAGGATAACGACCCCAAATACACGTTCCGCCTTGCTACTCGCTATTTTGAAGAAAATGCCATCGAAAAGTTGAACTGGATAGCTCAATCACTAGATTAAAATCCGATTGAGCATTGGTGACAAATTTTGAACTCCAATGAGCAAACGCGTCAATATTCCATCGGAAATGTTAATAAAATTGGTCCGAAGTATGACGAACTGTTGTCTTGTAATATTTTAACCCAAATTGACCCCGTGTTGCCATATGGCAACGCAAAATATATCGTGTTTAAGAGGGTGTAAAATAAAAACCGCTTACTTAAAAATGCTTATACGAACCATGGCTAATTCCTAAATGGTGTATCTTTCGAAACGCTTACGCTTCCGTCAGATCCTTGCTGATCATCGAGTGTAATGCAAGTGTGTTCTTTAAACAAAATTAGAAGTGGCAGAAACCAATCAAAATGTCATATATGAAGAAGTAAGCATGAATTTATAGAAAGGGTTTTTTTTCATTTACAAAACATGACAGTGATAAAATATTAGTTAAAACAATAGTAACTCTATTGGTAATAAGTAACAATAAAAAACAACCGCGCATGCTATATATCTTAAGAGTCCGTTGCCATATGGCAAAACGGGGCGTAATGTGAACTGTTCCTCTTTTTACCAAATTTTGATATGTTCGCTAGCGCAAATTGACCCCGTGTTGCAATATGGCAACGCAAAATACCATCATGTATGAGACGGTGTAAAATGAAAATCGGTTGTATGTGTTTTTGCAATTTTTCAGGTGGTTAACTCATTCCATCTAGCCCCGAATTGCCTAATCATATTATCGTATATTTCATTGTCCAAGTGTTGAAGTGGTATACAAGTGTAGTTTGTCTGTTCCAGGGAAAACTGGTGGCGTGTTTTGCATTCTCCTCTGCTATTTCATTACCTAGATTCCCTTGTGGCCGGGCACCCAATAGATATGTAGGCGTTTGTAGCTTGTCAATGGCTTCCCGGCTGCGAAGGACGTTTATGCATGAAGTACTATATGAGGAAACTGTCTTAATTTCCGCCTGAAATAGGTGTAATTTTGAATTGATTGTCGTTTCCGTGAAGCCTAGATTTGCAGTTATCCTCATTGCGAAAACCTCTGCTTGAAATATGCTGCAATGGTCAGGTAGCCTTGCTGTCCGCCTGACGTTCAGTTCCCGGCAGTAAATCCCGGCACCCACTCCCGTAACCATTTTAGAGCCGCCCGTGAAAATGTTTAGGGATCTATGGCTATCCCTTGCGATATCCCTCCTCCTACGTTGTGCGAAAAAATCGTTTCCACTTAAAACTAGGTGCCATGAAGTCTGTGCCGCTTATGGTTCCCGCCCCAATTAAGCGGTGCCAAAAGGTTCTGAAATTGAATTTCCCTATGACCGTCAATCTACGTGCTGATTTCGCAGCACGGTTTTCCGCAAATCGGCCAATGGGCGGTAAAATAAGGTTTTTTTTTAAAGAGCAGCCGTCGAAGTGCACCTCAGCGCTCCCGCGATGCACAGTGCCGGTAGGCGCTGAGCCTTCTCCATTGGCCCGAGGCATAAGGACTTTTCTGCGGCATTCCAGCACACCAAAGCGCCATAGAGCAGTATTGGGCTGACTATTGCTGTGTAGCACCAATACATCAGAGCAGGTGACAAACCCGAAGCGACTCCTACTATTCTTTTACATGCATAAAGGGCGTTACTGTCCTTCTGCTGGTGAAGCATGTAAAACTATAGCACGAGTAGCCAGTGCAAAATGTGATGTGGGTTTATGTTTGAAATATTTTGCTAATTTTCATACTAAAAATTAACTTCTTCATCCGCTTTGCACGTAGGATATGGATATATTATCAATAAATGTATTAAAACTTATAAACAATGTTTCTATTATTTCATATTTTAACCGAATACTGTCATCTAACAATCCATTTGGAATACGCCCCATATTGCCATATGGCAACGGCCGATATCGAAATTACTACTGTGAAATGTATGCTTTCATTTGATGCCTAGTTAGAAAAAGTGTAATTTACAAATAATGGCGTTGATTCATTGAAATTTTATTGCGAATGGAAAAAGTTCCAACAATTTGTTAGCAAAAGAAATATTAGCAAGTAACTTTTAGCAAAAAAACCGACTTAATATATATATATATATATATATATATATTTCATGATCCAATGATCGGATCTAAACCAGATTAGCAACGGGACCCCACCTCTGATACAATGCCTTTCCGATGCAAATCAGTTCGAAATCTGTTGACGTGGTCCAAAGTTATGCGGTAACATACATAAAAAAAAAATAAAAATGATTCCGACGAACTGATAACCTCTTCCTTTTTTGGAAGACGGTTAAAAAACAAAGCGATTTTTCGGATGGTTGAAACTTGCGGCTCATGAGATTAAAATTGTACGGACTATAATACACAAAAATGCTGTAAAGATTCAAATTAATTAGCTCGAAATTTTGATGAAAATTTTATAAATTTTCCAAAAAATTGTATAAAAAATAAAACTCTGATTTGTATGGTTTCGGCTAAACATTCGACAATATTTTTGTAAAAAAAAAAAAATAGAATTTAATTTGAATATTTAAAAAAATCAGCATGTGAACACTTGTGTGAATTACTGTACATTAGACTGCATCACCAAAAAAAATTGCAGTTTTTCCGCCGGGATTACAAAATTTATTATATTTTAAGACGTCCACCAAAATATTTGGGAAAAATATTAAGATTTAAGCGAGCTGGACCGATTTGAAAATACCTCCAAAAATGAAGTTTTTAGGAATAAAAATAATTTCTTAAAGAACTTTTAGCTTAAGCTTAAAAAATCTGCATAAAAATATTTAAAAATCTTTTCAACGGAATCGCAAGAATTAGATTTTTGATGCTGTTTTTTTTACTTTTTCAAAGATTGGTTTACGAAAAACTTGAATAACGGGGCCAAAAGCGTTCTGATTTAGACTTATGGGATCTCTGTAGAAAGGTATTTTCACACTGTTTTTATTTCTGGCCAAGAAAACGTCATTCGTGTCCCATCTTGTTTTTTCGAATACCACCATATCTTAATTCAAGTTTGAATGACGTTCGTTCATCCTACCTTTCTCTTCCATCCTTTGAATGAGTTTATTAGCAAAGAAATAAAAAGGGTGAGAAAATACCTTTCCAATGACACCTCTTAAGTCTAAATCGGAAGAGTTAAAGTTCAGTTTTTCAAGTTTTTCCTATACCAATCTTTGAAAAAAGTTAATAAACAGCATCAAAAATCTCATCATTACGATTCCGTTCAAATTTTTTTTTTTATTTTTTTTTTAATATTTTTATGAAAATATTTTAAGCTTAAACCGTTTTGTCATTTGAGGGGGTTTTTAAAAAAAAATCTTTAAGAAACTATTTTTATTCATAAAAAACTCCATTTTTGGAGGTATTTTCAAATCGGTCCAGCTCACTTAAATCTTAATATTTTTCCGAAATATTTTGGTGGACGTCTTAAAATATATTAGACTTTATAATTCCACTGGAAAAATTATACCGATTTTTTTTTTGTATGGGGAGCGATGCAGTCTACTGTACATAAATATATTTACTTATATACAAAAGTATGTGCATGCATATATGTATGTACGTATGAATATTAGATGTCTTATTTCTCCATACATTTTCCTTAAGTATTTCAGATCCCCCTTCCGGCAGCAGAATATAAATATAGGACGCTAAGAACTTCACTATCACAAAAACTGGATGAGCTACTCCGAAATCCGTGATTTATAAGACTGTTTTGCTGTAGATTTAGGTCCTCATATGAAAAACATTAATCTTGCACAAGAAAAAAAGAAGATATCAAACCTCGTGAAGAATAAGCCGCTAACTAATTAAAAAGTTACCCACGTGGTCTAAAGTGACTATATGGTATTATTTTTCACGAATTTTCAAATTTATTTGTTAGGATTTTCCAGATAGTGGTAATTTTTCTACAATTGAAGTACTTAAGATTTTAGCTAATTTAATGTAGTTTTTAAAATAGCTAAGACATTTTGGATTGATTTATCCCTGCAAAAATCGCGACTACTCCATGCATGCGTGTAAAGAGTACTCCGTAGGGACCAAGGAGTACTCCAAAATTAACCACAATTCATATAAAAAATATGGTTCAATTAACATTGCGATGTCCTAGGGCAGGACCATATACTCCATCCCTGCATTACATCAGAGTAGCACAAAACTACTCCAACATATTAACAATGGCATTGTTGTTATATTTTTTCGTTTGTACACGCTTTTGTTCTTCACTTCTCAAATACTTTTTCGAAATTAATAAAAACCAAGTCAAAAATTAAAAATTACATGTTGCCTCTGACGGTATTCGAACCCGAACATGCTGGGAGCTAAGAACTAACAGCGAGCATCTCTACACGTTCAGCTACAGACATGCAAATGTGCTTTCAAATGCTCAACTTCAATCACGTTTCGTTAAAACACGAGCAGTGATCGGATAACAAACAATAAGTTGGCGCAGAGACACGAGTTGGTCCGCTACAGCATGACAGAGGAACACTTTTGTAAGTACTCCAATTTACCACAAATAGACTACATGGTCCAACGATTTTTGCAGGGATATTTGAACCAGTAAATTAGGTTTAAGTAAAGTTATGTTGAGTACAATCAGGTCTGACATACCTTAAAATTTGTTAAAGTTTTTAACAAAAGCCGTGGTTTATTTATCCAGAAATTTAAG
>NW_023460996.1:26658-30031 GCF_013731165.1 Rhagoletis pomonella | reverse complement strand
CTAAACAGGATCGGAAAGGGAAACACAATAAAAGGAAGCCTGCCAACAACAATAACGCCGAACACACGACACAACAAAATAAAACGATACTTATCGGCGGTCGGTGGGCGTTCCGACCGCAGGGGTGCTCCTCGGGAATATGGCTCCCAACTCCGGTGCCGACTTCACCACGCCTCGACTGGCGCTGCTCCTCGAAACTAAACGCTGCTGCTACTGCAATCTAAGTGCCTCGCCTGGCACTTACTGAATTTTTATTAAAGATAAAGCACTTCGCACTACACAAATTTATCTAATTTTACTGGGCTACTATGTATAAAAGCACTCGCGCTCGCAATAAGGATGTTGCCTTTCTCAAAGCTCGCTTAGAACTGCCCCGGCACGCAGTCGCGAGCCAGTCCGCAACCTACGCACCGGTACGCAAACCGTTGGAGTTTCAGCGCCGGTGTTGTTGGTGCCCGATCAATTGGCGCCGGCCCGATCATTCTAGAAGCGAATTGGGTGCTTTAGCGGTCGCCACCACATCGGCGACCACACACAAACAACGCCATGGACTTGCCATTGCCATCATACGGCGGACAACAATAGGTGAGAGCAAGCAGCCCCACTACGGTCTTTCGCGTCATCTCTCATTCCTACATTCTTACCCTCGACCGGCACCGTTTTGGGGCGGAGTGCCCCAATGGAGACTTTTCCCCTGTGCGGTGGCGCTCCACCCACAAACAACTATTTCGCCCAACTTGAGTTTATTCTGCTACTTATTTAGGGAAGTACATATATATGTACACTTGAGTGTCGGCAGACTTCACTCCTATCGGCTGGAGTGAATGGAAATAGGTAAATAGAACGAAGGGGAAACAAATGTTTATTTTGTTGTGGCCAGTACGCGACAACCCCACCCCTTCCTCCTTAAAAAGAAAGCTTGCTTTCTTTTGTGAAATACCTATTCCCTAATTGCTTCTATATGGTCTTAACTCCTTCACGTTCCATGTCCCTTTATCTTTGCCTGACTCGTCTACTAGGACATAAGTCCATGGCGACACCTTCTTCTTCACTATAAAAGGTCCTATATATTTCGGGGCTAACTTCGCCGCGTAGTAGTTTGCTGCATCAGGTAATATAAATTTTTTCCTCCAAACTAACTCTCCTGGCATATATTGCACATCTCTTCTCCTAAGGTTAAAATTTCTTGCTAACTTGGCACTGACCTCCTCTAACCTCACCCTAACGCTAGACCTAATCCCTTCGAGTCTGTTTGCACTCTCATCACAATTAATTCTCTCCTGCTCCCCTAATGGCTCGATATATCTCTTACTGCCTTCCAACGCCATTTCCCTACCAAAATTTACAAAGTATGGCGTGGCTCCTAACACTTCATGTTGCTCTGTTCTAATACAGCACGCTACGTTTGCTAATTGCTGGTTCCAACTCCTTTGGTTATCCACTACGTTGTTTTAATTATCTGGTTTACCCTTTCGGCCGGATTAGCCTGCGGGTGATAGTGGGTGGTGTAGCGGATTTGGGTACCATACGCACCGCAGAGCCCCCGCAGTTAGCGACTCCTGAACTGGGGTCCATTGTCACAGACCACCGACCGAGGAACACCAAACAAAAGAAACACTTGATCCTCTAAGATTTTACAGACGCCTTTCGCCGTGGCAGTCCGTAAGGGAAACAACAGCAGAAACTTCGAAAAGTAATCCACGACCGTTAAAATATACTGGTAGCCCTGTGTCGACTTCACCATGGGCCCTACCAGATCAACACATATCATTTCCCAAGGATCGATTGCCTTGGACCTCTCAACAAACCCCCCGGCTGGCTGAGTGTTATCAGGTTTCACCAGTTGACAAATCTTACATTTTCGAACATATTTCGCGATATCCGCCTTCATCTGCGGCCAATAAAAATTTTGTGCAACCCTAGCGAAAGTTTTCCGAATGCCCATGTGACCGGCCAACTGGTCATCATGACATTTACTCAGAATCTCAGCCCTCTCCTCTCGACCAACGACCCTTTTTCCAATCCAAAGAATTACCGTAAATAGAGGGGAATTTGGACTTAACGAATTTGTAGAGGTAGCCGCCTTCTACTCTTTACGCTGGGTACGATAAGGGTTTCTTTTCTGCAGACCGAATCATCTTCGACAACCAGGGGTCACTAGTGGAAACTTCAGCAACAGGCACACTACGCGACAACATATCTGGAACCACATGTTCTTTTCCCTTCCGGTGGACAATCTCAAAGGCATACTGCTGGAGCTTCAGCACCCAACGCGCTAACCTACAACAAGGATCCTTCAAGTTGTTCAGCCAAACCAAAGAATAATGGTCAGTGACGACAGTAAACCTAGCGCCTTCAACATATGGACGCAATTTCTCGACCGCCCACAAGACCGCTAAACACTCCTCTGTCGTGGAATAATTTTTCTCATTTTCATTCAGGGACGTACTCAAATATGCTATAACCCTCTCACCGTCTTCAAATCTTTGGGTCAAAACTGCTCCTATACCGAAATCAGACGCGTCTGTCTGGATTGTGAAAGGCTTCTAAAAATCTGGACAGCTCAAAACGGGTGCTGTCACCAGGCGCTCCTTCGCCTCCCTAAAGCTCCGTTCACAATCTTCGTTCCACTCGAAATTTCGGGTTTTCTTTGTTAATTCGGTGGGAGGCCTAACTAACTCAGCAAAGTCCTTAATAAATCTTCGGTACTTGGACACTGTACCTATAAATGACCTAACCTGTTTCACATTTTTGGGCCTTTCGATGTTAACCATCGTTTCAACCTTTTCTGGGTCTACGTGTAAACCGTGCTTGTCTACTACGTAACCTAAATACTTTAACTCTGGCCTACAGAAGTTGCACTTATCCCTATTCAACCTAAGGCCTGCTTTAGCTAACCTATCTAAAACTATCTGCAGAGTCTCTGGATGTTTATTGAAGTTATTTGTAACGATAATGATGTCATCAAGGTAAACAAAGATATGGGGCTCTAATTCGGGGCCTATAACTGAATCTATGAATCTTTGCCAAGTCGCGGGTGCATTATGCAACCCCTATGGCATACGATTAAATTGGAATAGACCTCTTCCTGGTACAGTAAAAGCGGTAAAGGGTCTCGACTGCACCTCTACCGGGATTTGCCAATACGCGGACTTAATGTCCAGACTGGACGGGAACCTGGCGTCCCTTAGCTTATCTAAAGTCGCCGTAACATAAGGAAGGGGGTAGCTATCTCTCTCTGTACATTTATTGATCTATTATTTTTATTGCCCAAATAATAGACATAAGAATGATTATAAGAAATGTAAACATATCAAAACTGTCAAACCTAAACTTCAAAATGGGGGGGATTTGCCAGATGAATGTACGTAAC
>NW_023460996.1:15875-26558 GCF_013731165.1 Rhagoletis pomonella | reverse complement strand
ACCTAAACTTCAAAATGGGGGGGATTTGCCAGATGAATGTACGTAACTAATAGTTATTCAAGACATGAGCCATCATATCGGTATAGACACGAATTGACATGGCCACTATGAAAACGCCCACACTGACATACGATAAAAGAATCGGTGGTCACATACCACGAGACGAGACAAATATTTTTTCATTTTGGAATTGGACACGGAGCGAGCAACACTCATCAGCCCTCGCAAGAACGGAATTAGAACCAAGTAATTAAAGTGGATTAAAAGCTTGTATTAAAAGCTGGCGACATCCGGGGAGTCAATACTCACCCCTCAGTAGAAATTAATAGAGGCAAAAGGTGCCGTCACATTCCTTCCGGCAAATCCCCAGCCATGTTGTTGCGTACAATAAAGAAGTTGTGAGCATCAAATCTGGACTATTCATTTGACAGCAATTTAGTCACCATAAGCCGGTAATACAAAATTATTACACGTAAGTCAGCCACTTTCTTGCCACCATGCATTGGAAACGAGCTATCCATCAACCGTAAATAAAGATTCCTGTTTGGACCGACAAACCAAGGTTGGCGCCCAAGTAAATGGGTGAAGACCGGGTGAAAAGGAATATGTTTTCGTTGAACATAACCACACTTAAGCCCGGCATAAAATAACCGCGTGATCAGCTGAGGGAATATAGCAATTTCATCATCGAATCAATTTAATACATCATAAAATTAGATTTAAGGAAAAACTGAAGTAAATACTGTACTGATTTTAAACCGAGTACCATCATCTTAAAACATAGACTTTAATTGTACGGACTTTATGTTTACCGTTGGCAGAATTTTTTTAATCATCGGAATTTACAACTTGGTATTTGAGTCTTTGAACATGGAATTGTTTCGCATTCTCGACGCAACTTATTTGACAGCGACAGATCGAAGGACCGACACCGAAATAACCGCCCTCAATGGTAAAATATCTGCTTACGTTGGCCAACCATGGTTGATAAAATCCCATGCCATACACCAAATGAATGAGTTGGAAATATGTGAGAGAGCATATCGGGAACTGAAGGCGAATGAGGTGTTAACACCTCAGGGTCGTCTTCATCAAATGATACATTATTGTTATCGAACCGCTCGGTTGAAGTTAAAACCCTAGTCGGCGTCACGCCAGGCAGATCTGATCGGAAAATTTCAGTCGAAGATTTGTGAGCTTCGGATGTCTTCACCGAATACGGGACTCCCGATGTGCGATACCAAATTAAGTTTGAACTCAACCTTCCATAGTTTTGAGAACGAACAATATCACAATATTTACCCTTAACCATACCAGATTCGATTCCAAACCAGAATATACCGACTTCGGTTCAGGCAACTGCACAACGGTATACCCTGACCACCAGTACGGTTAATTCAAATCCTCAACCAGCCGTTCTCAATTCAGTGTCAGGCGGAACGGAACCAACACCCTCATTATACCAACTGTCTGTAATGGTGTCTGAGTTGCTGAGGGCCCAAACACAGATTCAACAGCAAATGATCCGTGATCGGATTCAGTTGCAGACACAAATTCCTGACGTTCGTGATATGAACTAAACCATGCCAACGACCTGGAATCATACCTGGATACCACCCTCGGCGGATCCTCTGCATGGTTCTTTGGGTGGTCCTGCAACCTTACAAACTCAAACCATCAATACCTACCGTGGTGTTAGAACGTCTCATATCCAAGAACCAATTAATCAACCACCTCAATTATATCCGAATTATTCGCTATCCGGTCCACCACAATCACGACCAAATCAAGCCACTATATTCGACGAATCAGTCCAAGCGGATGTAATGGATAGGAAATTCAGAGGCTTACCACCATGGATGGGACGTGCTCAATTCGATGGCGTTCATGTGAACGAAAAATTTCTATCGGTTGAAGATTATTTGGCTCATTTCGATATAAGATTGGAGTACCCAACCATGAATTGGTAACGCGTTTGGTACCCACACTCACGGGGGCCGCTCGACAATGGTACTTCACCGAACTGAGAAACTTCAGAGATTATCCAGATTTTTGCAATTTCAGCAATACATGATCCACCGGATGATTCTTTACATTCGGAATATACCGCTTCGTTTTCTGGGTCCGACTCTGATGACAGGGAATGTCCATACTTGAGCAAGCATTAGAAACCAATTAAAGCATCTCAGAAACATAGGTATCCGAAACCAGTCGAGGATTATAAAAATGACAAAAATTCAAAGGGGAATGGTAAGAAAGTAGGAACTATCGTCGACCCATTTTTCGTTGTTGAGGGCGACGAAAATGTACGATGTGCAAATTGTCTCGTGTGGGGCCATCACTTCAAAAAGTGTCGAACGCAACCGAATAGGGTGATCTGCTACAAATGTACACGACCAGTGGTTACGTCCGATCAATGACCGTGTTTAAAAAACGCGTAAGGGAGTCGATTGGGAATAGTGGTCCATCGTACTCAGAATCCACAACTTTATCTAAATCCACTGTCCCTAACAATCCGCACTCTACCGAAGTCCCTCTACAAATCGACAAATCTTCAGTCCCGATTTCCAGTAATAATTCTACTCTGAGTCTTAACGAGTATAATCAAACTCAAAGGGATGGCAAAGAACCATCAACCCAATGTTCTGAACGAACACCACCAATTACCAAACCTACTTCATCTCCAGTCCCTAATCACAATCAAGACGGGGACAATAAAGTTAACCCACCACGACTCCGCGATGTTTTCTTTATCTCAGAAAAATGCTTGACATATAATATGCCGAACGATCGTCGCGATTATCTCACGGTTATGGTTAACAACCATTCTCATACGGTTTTACTCGATGGTGGAGCTGAAGCCACAGTCTTTTTGCAAACATTTTATGAGAAGTACAGATGGGGCCAGTTGCAACCTACCAAAACCTCCATTGGTCTTGCCGATAATTCGATCTCATTTAAGGCCATCGGTAAAGTGGATGTATTACATACGGTCGGTAGTCTTACCCGACTGGTGCCAACTCTTGTCGTACCTATCTCACTGAAACACCCAATTATGGGACGGACATTCCTTGAGGCCTTCTTTTCCGAACTGGTGCAGAACCAAGAGAAAGTTCAACGATTTTTAAAACATACAGCCAAAGATTATACTGAAGAAGTTGGATCTGCTAAAATCGAAATGGTTACGGCGTATAAGTTTATTAATCTTTGTAACCAGCCACCAGGGAGTGGGAAAGAACAAGCTCAGGTATCTTCTATGAGTAATGATCTGGAGCCAATTGACGCTTCCACACTCGGTTTAGAGGGTGAACTAGATACCCCAAAAATAACGAGCGTCAGCCTTCCACATAATCTCACCCCAGATTAAAGACAAATGTTGGACGCCGTTCTCAGACATTTTAATCCAACTCCTGAGTCTGGTCCTTTAAACGTCACTAATCAGATCGAACACGTAATTGATACGGGTGATGCAAAACCCGTCATGAAACGCCAGTATCCAGTATCGCCATACGTGGCTGAACAAGTTCAATCCGAATTGGATAAAATGCGTCGTCGTGACATCATTATGACCATCGAAGAAAGCCCTTGGCGGTCACCAATTCTGGCTGTAAAGAAGAAAGACGGAACGTGTCGCGTGTGCTTGGACGCGAGAGAGCTGAATAAAATTACCATTCCAAATGCCTATCCAATTACGGATACTAACCAAATTTTAGCACGACTAAAGTCAGCTAAATACCTAACCAGTATTGATCAGCTTTCTTTCAAATTCCTTTGGCAAAATCGAGTCAACTGAAAACCGCTTTTGCATTCGGTAACAGACTTTATTCTTTTCGTCGCATGACGATGGGGTTGAGAAATTCACCCGCCATATTAGCCATTCTCATTGATAAAATTTTCCGTGATTTGGTTCCACATGCATTCGCATATGTCGATGATTTCATAATTTGCAATTCGACGTTGAAGAACTTGTTAAGATATTGGCTATTGTTGCAAAACGTCCGGCGGGGGCCGGCTTAACCATCTCAACATTAAAATCGAATTTTTGTTGTAAACGATTGGAATTCCTGGGCTACGTTTTGTCTCAAGAGGGTTTATCTGCGAATCCATCTTGTATTCGAGCGATTGTTGAATTTCCACGGCCCAAAACAGCAAAAGAAGTCAGACGGTTCGTTGGTGCAGCAGGCTGGTACCGTAAATTGATTCCAAATTTTTCGGAGATCACAGCTCCCCTTTGTGAATTGTATAAAAAAAAAACCGAAAAGGACCCATTGAATGGAATACCGCTGCTGATCAAGCCTTTCTCAAACTCAAAGAGTGTTTAACTACCACTCCCGTTCTGACTATGGCCGATTATTCAAAACCATTCAAGGTTTATACCGATGCCTCGCTTATCGCAGCGGGAGCTGTTCTAGTGCAAGAACATGATGGGAATGAACGTGTGGTACAGTATTTTTCTAAGAAATTCTCGAAAGCCGAACAAAATTACACAGCATCTGAACGGGAATGCCTAGCCGTTCTCTTAGCGGTCGAAAAGTTCCGTCCATATTTTGAGGGTCGCGAATTGGTTGTGGTAACGGACAATGCAGCTTTGCACTCGCTACAAACTCTCAAAGGCCCAACTGGCCGTTTATGTCGTTGGGCGATCCGATTATCACCATACGATCTCAAAATTATTCATAAACAAGGAAAACATTTGGAACTTCCTGACGCCTTATCTCGTTCTTTTGCTCTTCTCAAAATCGTTCGGAGAAATCCAATTGACCTTTCGAGTAATTTTCACGTTAATCGTATCCCAATCACATCCGTGATCAACAAACCAAAACAACCATTAGATAGATATAAAATCGAGAACAACCTTCTATATCATCGAATGAAATTTTCCAATCAAAGTGCGGAAATACTGTGGACACTTTGTGTACCATCTTCTAACAGAGCAAAAGTCCTGGATGAAAATCATAACCAACATTCGCATCAGGGTGTTGGATAACTTATAGATGTATCTCACAACTCTATTACTAGCCAAACATGTATGAGTCCGTTTACCAGTACGTTCGGCAATGTGAACTATGCCACCGCATTAAACCAAGTAATGAAAGCACCAAATCACCCAAAACGACCAGGTAGGCAATTATCAATTGACTTCGCTGCCCATGTCTAAAAATCGTAACCAATGCATCTTCGTAGCCATCGACTGTTACTCGCGATATGTCTGGGCGCAGCCCATGAAAAATGCAAACGCCATATCCGTAGTCACTTATCTTCGACATATATTCACGGTGAATGGCTGCCCCGAACTCATTATATCAGATAATGGTACTCAATTCATCAGTCAAACTTTCGCAAAGCTTTACGCCGATTATAACATCAAACATATGAAAACGCCTTTGTACCATCCACAAGCCAATCATTAAACTTGGATTACGTGCTCCCATGGCTGACCTTCTTGAACATTACCCCTGGGAAAACCATCTGTCTCGTGTTATTCATGATATTAACACTTCAGTGCATTCAGCCATGGGCTACACGCCATACTTCCTGCACACTGGTCGTGAATATGTGAAAGATGGAAACGAATATAAATTATTATTGGATGTAAATCCATACCATACACGGGATATGGAACAGCGTAAAGTTCTGGCTGATGAAATTCGAGACAAACAGTTCGAACAATATCAACAAACCGCACAACGGGCATATACCCGCAAAAGCGAACGCCATTTCGAGATAGGCGCGGAAGTGTACATTTCCAATCCTAAACACTCCGTGGCCGGAGAGGGCTACGCACAAAACCTAGCTCCACCAAAAATTAGAGCCTATGTTTCACGGAAACTGGGTTCGAATTCATATGAACTGATCGATGCTAAACACCGAGTGCTTGGCAATTATTCCGCCGATTTAATCACAACACGTTAACTCATTCAGTACATTCGACTTCTCAGGAATTTCGATGAATATATGGCGGGCCTCCATACTCCATTGATTCTGCCTTGTTACAGGGTACCTGGCTGGAATAAATTAATTAAGTTTGTCAGGGATGACTCGATTTAGGCTTTTAGTTTAATGAATGTCAAATAGTTTATTAATATAATTAATATAAATGATTAGTAAACGAACAAAGTTTAATTTAATGTAAATATGTGACTGCTGATATGCGCTCGTTGTGATGCGCTGTTCACTGACTCGCACCGACACGTCCGCTCTCAACGAATGACCACGACACACTACCCAGTACTTGACAGCTCGACCTCTCCTGACATTTCGTCCGTCTCGGACGACACCTGGCTGTCTTCATCGCTGATGTCGAGTTCTGGACCAAGAACACGCCATGGCTTCATATGATTGCTGCTTACTACGCTGCAATATCTTCGCTGTGTTACCGTATTGTCTGGCAAGTCCTACACCACATAGCGATCGTAGTTCAAGACCCTTGTTATGACATATGGGCCCTTGAATGCTGGATCCAGCTTGTGCGACTCACCCGTTGCTGTGGGCACGTAGTCTACGAATACCAAATCGCCCACTTCGTAGTTGCGTGGCTTAGAATGCTTCTCGTCGTAACGCTTCTTCCAGCGCTTCCGCTCCTCGCTTATATTTACCGCTGCCGCTTGCCTCTTCTCATCTACGTTGATTTCATTTGGTTCGATGCTATCGTATATCGCTTGAACAATTCGGTTCTTGGAAACCTCTCGTGGATTGTAGTTAAAAATAAGTTCATTTGGACAGAACTTCGTTACGCTGTGACATTGGGAGTTGACTGACCATTGGATTGTCGGCAAGGTCAGGTCCCAATCCTTTTCAGTCTTCGAGCTGCACTTTATTGCGTTGAGTATGGTCTTGTTGACCCGCTCTGCTTGCCATTAGCACGAGGGGTTCTCACGGCCGTCTTCACATGTTGAATCCCGTACGTGCTGACAAAGTCTTGGAATTGCTTCGACGTAAACGCCGTTCCTCGGTCGGAGATGATACGCAACGGTTGCCCAAAAATCGCCATCGTGTCTTCTAACGCCTTTACCACTGGTTCGGATTTGGTATTACGGGTTGCTTTCAGTACAATGTACTTGCTAAAGCTGCAGACAATTACCAATATATGCGCATTGCCTCTTCGGGTCTTGGGGAACAGACCCAAATGGTCGATATTAACGCTTCGGAACGGAATGGGTAGAATCTCGACGAGATGGAGCTGACCCTCAGATCTTCCGCCTTTTGCTTTAAAGAGACAACACTCTTCGCACGCATTAATATAAGTTTTTACATACCTTCGAACCCGCGGAAACCAGAAGTGTTTCCCGATTCGCTCAACTGTCTTCTCGACTGCAAAATGCCCAACGTCATCATGGCACGCTTTGGTAATGCGCCACCTCAGCGCCTGTGGAATCATCAGCTTCAATTTGTTTTTGACCTTCCGGTATATGCGCCCATCTTCTAGTTGGTAATCCACATGGATCTGCTTCTCATCATCGCCCTCCGGTGGACGACCACTTTCCAGTACCTCAGCTATCTTGCTCACCTTTTCGTCTTGGATCTGCATGGCATATATCCAGTCAGTGTTTTCATCAGCTCGTTTAATTCTCATAACACTCTCTGCAACGGTGCACTATAGCCGAAATTGCGATTTTAGCGGCAAAAAGTCAATTTTTCAAATTTAAATTTTTGCAATTATTTTGATGGTGTTCAATACCCAACATATTGATAAGAAAAAATTAAAAAAAAATTTACTGTTGGCAACCCTGTTTATGTACAAACAGCTGGTAATGTTTACAAATTTTTTAGTACGTGTTAATACAAGTGAAGCAGCAAAATTTTTATAAAATTAAAAACTGTTTTTTAATAATATATTCTTGTAAAAAAACTTTGTAAATATGAGTTCTATTACTCGAGGTGAGTAATTTTACTATATACAAATATAGTTTGCTAAATGTTTTTATTTCGTACTTATTTTGGTGGTTTTTTGTATGTATTTTTTTGTGAAATTCTGAAGAGTTTTATCGTTTTTCGTGGAGTAAAACTAAAAATGTTTTGAAGTGTCATTGGAACTATTTACATGTGATTGTTTGTAGAAAACTCAAGTTTTATGTCATGGTAAAAGTGTATGCATTTGACAATGAACGAATTTTTAATACTTTTGTAGAAACACTCAGGAACGAATTTTTAATACTTTTGTAGAAACACTCAGGTTCAAAAATTCTGAAATATTTGAGTTTTGGTTGAGAAACAACAGGAATGTTTCGAATTACATAAAAGGAAAGATTTCATACGAAATTGACAGTGAATTAAGTAAATTGATATGTACTAAAGCTCGGAACTTATCTAATTTTATTAAACTAAAATGGAATAAACAAACCAGAAATGAGAATGCATTTAGAAAATATAATAAGAAATGGTTGAGTCGAGAAACAATTTTTGTAATACCGAAAAAGATTAATACTATTGGGCGACCAAACCTGACGTATGATGATAGCAGCGAAAGAAATAAAAGGAGATTAGCTTCCGAATTAGCTTCCCAGCAAGGAGACAATGCGCAATTATTAGTTCATGCTGCCTCTATATCTGCCAAAAAATCCCACGCAACGGATTTGAAATTTGTCCTACAACAAGTTGCTATATCTCCAAATCGGCCATCCAAAATTCGAGAAGTTCTTAATACTAGCCATAAAGAAGTTACGCCAGTATCACCTGATGAAGCTCTAATGTTTGTGTTAGAAAACGGATTAACTAAAAAGGTGTACTCAAATATGCGGCAATTAAACATAAAACACAATTGTAGTATTTATCCGACTTATGATAAAGTTTATAAAAGCAAATTGAAATGTAGACCGGATGAAATCAAAGCGAATGAAAGCTCTGTCGAAGTGTCGTTGCAAAATTTGTTAGACCACACAGCTAAAAGAATTCTTGAATATCAAGATGAAGTATTGTGTACAATGGATGTTGAAGAATCGATCCTAATTTGGAGCTACGGGTTTGATGGTTCTACCGGTCACAGCTTGTTTAAACAAAAATTTGTGGAAAATACTTCGGAAAGTTTCGATCATTCCCTTTTTGTGACATCAGTCATTCCAATAAAAATAATTTCATCAGCAGGGTATAACATTTGGGTAAACCGTACACCTCAGTCAGTACGCTTTTGTAGACCTTTAAAAGTGGAGTTTGTTAAAGAAACAAAAGAGCACATTTTAACTGAAAACCACAACATAAAGAAACAGATTGAGGAGTTGAAACCACTACAATACACACTAAGTAATGGGGAAAAAATTAAAGTAAAATATAATTTATATATGACATTAATAGATGGGAAAGTCTTATATGTGTTGACAGAAACTAAAAGTGCACAGCAATGTCCCATCTGTCATGCCGGTCCAAAGGAATTTCGAACTATAAGAAACTTTGATTCTCCTAATTTTGAACCGAAAACCGACGCTTTGAAATATGGATTAAGCCCTTTGCATGCGTGGATTCGTAGTTTCGAGTTAGTTTTAAAACTTTCATACAAGCTAGATTTGAAAAAATGGCAAGTTCGTGGAGCAGAAGAGAAGAGAATCCTGGCAGAAAAGAAACAAAAAATTCAAAAAGAGTTTTTGCTTCAAATGGGGCTTCATGTCGATAAGCCGAAAGCAAATGGCAGCGGCAACACCAACGATGGCAACACAGCTAGAAGAGCATTTTCTCGCACGGACCTTTTAGCATCTATTACTGGTATAAATATTGATTTTTTGAAACATTTACACATAATCTTAATTGCTCTCTCCTCTGAATTTGAAATTGATGCTCAAAGGTTTCGTGATCATTGCATTAAAACCAGTGAAATATTTTTCCAAAACTACGAGTGGTACTCTATGTCTGCCACAATACACAAAATATTAGTGCATTCGTCACAAATAATTGAGGCTTCAGTAGTACCCGTAGGTGTCCTGGCAGAAAATGCATCTGAGGCGCGAAACAAATATTATAAAAAAGATCGAACTGGTCACGCTCGGAAGGATTCAAGAGTGCACAACATACTTGACATGTATCATAGAGCTATGGATAGCTCTGACCCATATATTTCAAGTTTATGTTTGCAAGAACGTACAAATAGTTCAAAAAAACTTCCTTTTCCTCGAGAAGTCATTGAAAAAATTTTAAAATGCCTGAATTGCCACCAGAACTTTTATTACCTTCAACATCTCAAGAAGCCTCCAGCTGCAATTATAGTTATGATTCTGATGTAAGCTTAGAGTCGATAAATAATTACTCATTGGGGTTAGAAGCGGCTGAAAACGAAGAAACAGACCATGAATAATTAAGCCCTATATCTTTCGAGAATATGTATGTTATTTTTGTTATTTTCAGATTAATCCATAAGCATTTACAACTTCTTTAAAATTATAAATTTATGAATTAAAAAATAAATTAATTTCTTGGTAGCATTCAATATTTTTTTAATAGTGGGCGCGGGCCGCCCATTTTTTCTAAAGTTTTTTTTGTCAGAAGAAGTCCGTTTTCAAAATTTGATGAAGCCAGCTTTTTGGTAAGTATTTTTGGCTACAATTTGGGTTTTGGATATAGGAAAAAGAGGGCGTGGACCGTTCAATTTTTTCTCAAGTTGCTTTTTTGTCCGTGTAACCATTTTGGTGAAGCTAGCTTGCCAGGAAGTACGTTTTGCCACTACTTTGAAAAAAGGGGGCGTGGCCCGCCCATTTTTTT
>NW_023460996.1:6157-15865 GCF_013731165.1 Rhagoletis pomonella | reverse complement strand
TTTTTATCATTAGAAGTCTACACACCAAATTTGGTGAAGCTAGCTTGTCGGGAAGTATTTTTTGCCGCTAAAATCGCAATTTCGGCCATAGTGCGGTGGTCATCTCATTTGCTGGTTCGACTGGCGCCCTGCTCAGCCCATCCACATGGGACATTTGAGCTCCCGCTCGATGTACACACTTGAAGTCGAATTCCTGGAGCTTAAGCCACCATCTGGCTATACGTGGCTGTAGGAGTGTCGTCACTTTGGTTGAGGCAACCGCGTTGCAATCGGTCACCACCAGAAACGGTCTGCCCAGCAGATAGACTCTGAACCGCTCTAGCGTTTCAACAATCGCTAAGACCTCCAGCTCATGACTCGCGTACTTGGACTCGGCTGCGCTGCATTGACGGCTGAAATATTGCACTGGCTTCAGCCCTGCCTCCTCCAGTTGCAGTAGGACTCCTGATAAACCATGGCTGCTTGCATCAGTATGCACCTCATGCGTCTTCTCGGTATTAAACATCACTAGCACTGGATCTCCTGTCAGCGCCATCTTTAATTCGTCAAACGCCTGTTGCTGTTCTTCATTCCATACGAATGATTCGTCCTTCTTGAGTAAATTGGTCAACGGTTTCGATACCTTACTATAGCCTGGTACGAATCTTCGGAAAAATCCTGTTAATCCGAGAAACTGTCGCACCTGCGTCGCTGTAGTTGGAGTTGGGAACTCCTCCACACATCGAACCTTGTCTAGTCCTGGTCGTATGCCTTCGCCGCTTACGATGTGACCTAGGAAATCAACCTGTGCCGCCATGAATGTGCACTTCGATGGTCGTAATGTTAGACCCGCTTTCCTCACTGCTACCAAGAACTCTTCCAGAACCTCTGTGCCTTCACAATCGGTCGGCGTTGCCATAATTACCTCGTCTACGTAATTAATGATCTTCTCGGGGTGTCTTAACCCTCGGACTAGATTAACCACCATTTCCTAGAACACCATGGGTGAGTTCACTAACTCAAACGGCATGACCTTATGTTCGAAGAGACCATCCGGAGTTAAAAATGCTGTATACGGTCGACTGTCTTCTTTCACTGGTATCTGATAGTACCCGGATGTCATATCCAACGTTGTAAACCACTTGTTGCCCCCTAATCGTGCCAGCTGTTCCTCCACAATCGGCATAGGGAACTGCTTCTTAACGGTGACTGCGTTTAAGGCCCTAAAATCGACACACATTCGATCTTCACCATTCGCCTTCTTCACCAAAACCACTAGAGCCGCATGCGGTGATGAGCTGGGTTGGATGATATCGTGCACTAACAGTTCCTTAATTATCGACGACAGTACCGGCCTTTGTGCCAACGGTACCTGATATCTCTTACCCACTATTGGCTCTTCTGTGGTAACCTTAATATCCATTTCGGTCGTGTTGCATCGGCCTAGACTCCTTAGGTCTTCGGAAAAAAAATTGCTAAACTTGGCCAACAATTGTTGCACTCCTTCATGATCGACGTCTTTACACAATCTGTTGACTGAAGAGTGGCTTTCGCCCGCTTCAATCTTCATTACACCTGAGTCGATGACCACCCTTGCGTCACCCAACATTGTGCGACCCAAAAGTATTTGGTATGGCATGAAACATTCGGGTGCCACCAACAACGACACCTCAACTCTACGACCATCTACCGCTGCATTAGCCCTTACCTTTTCTCTGGTCTCGACCACTCCGCCTCCGAAGCCCGTAAGTCTATGAACCTCGTGTTCACGCTGCACGTCACTCGGAATAACGTTTGTTGCCACCAGCGAATAGTCGCTACCGGTATCTACGAAGGCTGACATCACCTTTCCCCAAACCTCAACTGTCTTCATAAACGGTGGTGGTATTGTATACGGCTCAGCTAAACTTGCCACGGTACTCTTACTTACGTTGCATGCCTTTGCCTCATGCCCCATTTTATTACACTTACTACATCTAGGTCTTCGTGATGGTTGGGGGCACTTCGCTGCTATATGCCCCACCTCGTTGCAGTTGAAACAGCGTACGGCCTTTCGCACTTGGGCCTCACCTGCTTCCGACTGTCTCTGTTGTTGTTGCTGTTGTGCGTTGAACGTTGGCTTAACCCCGACTGAGGTTGCTGATAAACCTTCGATAGCGTTCAGCAAATCGTTGCATGTCTTCAAATTGATGGCTAATAAAGTTCGTGACAAATTCGCCTCGTTGAGTCCACCAATGATGTACGAATTGATTGATGCTTGGTCCATATTTGCTCTGCGACCCATGTTGAGCATATTGTAGTAATAGTCTTTCATTGACTCGTTGTGCTTCCTCTTGCGCCTGTCCATCTCACGGTGTACCTCAGCCACATTAACTTCGCTCGGAAAGTCGGCCTTCAATGCCCCAACAAATAGTGGCCAAGAACTGAAAGGGGGTTGAGCATCTGCCCAGTCAGCCGCTACACCCTTTAGCTTATGTTGTGAAGCGAATAGAATCTCGTCCTCGCTCCACAAATAAATTAATCGCAATTGTTCAATTTTGTTGATAAACTGCTCTGCTGTTAAATTTCCCTTAGTGGATTGAATTCCGGCAAAATACCGATGATTTCCCTCATAGTATGCCTCGTTGCTATATTTGATGAAATTGTTGGTATTGCTCCTACTACCCCGTGACTCAATCGCCCGTTGACAGGAGTCGATGAGCCCATAGCAGCTCCTCTCCACTCTGCGTTCGATGGTTGCTGTGTTTCTGTAACTACGCTATATGTTGACGGAACTATATTACATGTTGCTGCTGCTGCTTTAAAAGTTGCCTGATGTGTATTGTATGAAGCTGGCAGTATGTTGCATGTTGTGTTGTACGAAGATTCGTTAAATGTTGCCCCAAAATTGGTTGGCATCCCGCTACATGTTGTACTGAAGTTCACTAGTGCTCCGCTACATGTTGCACCGGAGTTTGCTGGTGCTGCGACACATGTTGTGCCGGAGTTTGCTGGCGCTCCGCTAAATGTTGCGCCGGAGTTTGCTGGTGCTCCGCTAAATGTTGCGCCGGAGTTTGCTGGTACTACGTTGTATGGTGCTTGCTGCACTTGTACCACTTGCACAGCTGCTAACTGACTTACCGTCTGAGCCATATTAGCTACTACATCGCGTAATTCCTTGAATCGCTGTTGCCAGCCTGCATCAGTTGCCTGAAATTCTTCCATCTCTTCCTGGTCCACTTCATCTGCCTCGTAGACCTCCATCAGCCTGGCAATTTTATGCGTCTTATTGTCCGAGACTGATAGCCCTTGCTGTTGTAACAGCCGGTTGAGCTGCTCCACCTTGAGTGTCGAAAATTTAATTTTACTAGAAATTACTGCGCCTTTATCCCGCTCCATTGCAGCTTCTTGCGTTAAATTATACGGAGTAAAATCAAAAAGACCGTCCTCACTCGTCGTTTGCTAAAACCTCTTTTTTTTCTTAGCTAGATTTCAACTGACGCCTCTGCGTCGCCCAATTTCACCATCGGTTTTTCCCTGTTACCTTGTAGGAAAAATGTACGGAAGCTGTCGGTTGCGCTGCGATATGACTAATTCACAACACAAAGCTTTCATATATTTACGGCTGCCCTCAGATGCTGCAATGACTGTGCAACATAGCAGAAAAAAAACTTATCCGGAAAGCTGACGGTTGCGCTGCGATACAATTAAATCACAGCACAAAGCCTTAAAACTTATTCTCGCAGGGATGACTGCTGTGAGCATCTGTCGCTCCTATCCCTCTCTTGTGTTTTCGGCTGCTCTTAGCTGTTGCAATGTCTGTGCAACAACGTAGCAGAATAGCGAATATAATTTGGTGGTGGTTTTCGTTGGCAAATTCTCAGCTAACTAGAATTCGTTGAATTCATGTAAAATCACGATTACTGGTGTCGTTGCGACTGCGTATTCTTATTATCTCGCGCAACTGAGCTCTGCTACGGCGCGACAGAACTTTGTATTTGCGTTTGGTTGCTGCGGACTGAGTTCACTATCGATTCGTTGGATTTTAAAATTTTCGCAACTGAAATTTGCGGCTGCACGTTCGTTTTCGTGGAAGTTTGTTCGCGATCCACTTCTGCTGCTGTCAGGGATGACTCGATTTAGGCTTTTAGTTTAATGAATGTCAAATAGTTTATTAATATAATTAATATAAATGAATAGTAAACGAACAAAGTTTAATTTAATGTAAATATGTGACTGCTGATATGCGCTCGTTGTGATGCGCTGTTCACCGACTCGCACCGACACGTCCGCTCTCAACGAATGACCACGACTCACTACCCTGTACTTGACAAGTTTAGTTTTGTTATATCCATAGTTTTGTTATATTATATCCTCAGTACATTGCTAGTAAATCGATCAAAGCAAACGAGAAAAGATTCATAACCAAATCATTTACCAATGCCTTTCATCTACCGTAGCTTATGTAATGCGTACTGAAACTAAATACGAAAGATGGAACCTTTGTACATACATATGCGCTTACAGGCGAACTGAACGAGTCAGAATGGGGTTGATGAAGATCATGTAGAACGATTTCGATGTAAGGTCTAACGTCGATCAAACTACAGCCCGTGAATCGCATTCGAGCCATCATTCTCATATCCCTACCAAACGCTCCAGATTTTTTTTTGTTAACGTGTCGCTGAAGATGAGAGGGGGATAATGATCTATTATTTTTTATTGCCCAAATAATAGACATAGGAGTGATTATAAGAAATGTAAACATAACAAAACTATCAAAGCTAAACTTCAAAATTGGGGGGGACTGCCAGATGAATGTACGTAACCAATAGTTACCCTGCAGTGAAATCCCAAACAAGTCAGGAAAAATACTAGTTTACAACTAGAATTCCCTGACAGAAACCGAACTAGTTCGAAAACGACCAGACTTGTACCAAGTACAAAACTATTTATTCATGCCCTGTTTTATTTGACTTCGACAGTTTAATACGATAAAGTACACAAAATATAACTTTTATTTGGGTATATTGTAAACCATTAAATTGAGTACGTATTCGATTATTCCAGGCCTGTTAAATAATGATTAATATTCATAATGACTATTCATTAAAGCATGTTTTTTTGATAACCGTTTAGTTGATTAAATACCGATATTACCACCTTTTTAATGATTAATAATTAATTACTTAAAAAAAGTTCATTAATTCTTTAATTTTATTTACGTCATAATTTTGTTATTTTTGATCATTTTCAGTTAAATTCGACTTTTTTTTAATTACACGATATAATTATTTGCTTAACTTCTATTATCAATCAACAATCCAAACTATAGACAAAATTTAAAAATAGTTAATAACTATGTACTTGAGTTTTTTATTTATTTTATTTTTATCCAAATCTCAAATTTTAAACATTAATTGTTACTCTTATAAATTTTTAAAAAGAATAAACTGAAATGTGCAATGAAATTAAATTAATTTAATACTAAATAAAATAAATAAAATAAATAAATAAAATATAATTTATTTTAATTTATTTTATTACTGAAGTATTAACTGACGTATTAGTTTTATTTCTAACTAAAATTTTTTCCTTTGCAGATTCAATATTATTAAAAAAGATAAATATATAGTATTTATTGTTCCTAAAACCTTTTAATTTTTATAAGAAATGCATTTAAATTTATGTTCGAAAGTTGGAAATATTTATGTATTTAGTTTTGCTTTTAATTAATAGTCAAAAAAATTTACACCAATTATTGGAACATCTGATGCTGCTAAATAACAATGTGTGATATATTAAAGTGTACTTAATCAAAAGTTTTTTATAGTATATTCATGAATTCATTTTATTTTTTGACTCCCAAAATAGTGGTTTTGGTCCATAATTGGAATAGTATTTTTCTGTCTATTTTGTACTAGTATGAGACTGGTATATTTCTGACCGAAATCTGACAATTGCCATCTCGTAGGACATCCCCATGTTAAAAATACCAGTTGGTTGCATGGAAAAAAGATAGTTGGCTGACTAGTTGGGCATGTGGTTCATACTAGTTGTGAAGTAGTTTACAACTAGTACATTTGACTACAGGGTAGTCAAGACACGAACCATCATATCGGTATAGACACGAATTGACATGGCCACTATGAAAACTCCCACACTGACATACGATTAAAGAATCGGTGGTCACATACCACGAGGCGTGAAAAATATTTTTTCTTTTTGGAATTGTACACGGAGCGAACCACACTCATCAGCCCTCGCAAGAACGGAATTACAACCAAGTAAGTAAAGTGGGAGGATGGTTCCGTGCGCAGAAGTGGAAAACTTTTGACTGCCATTCACCTGGGAGTGGCCAGAAGCGATTCTTGTGCGTACGGTTCAAATCGCAGCTCACAACGTCCGGATATTTATATCCACGTATCCTCTGGGTAGCAACCAAACACCCGTTTGGGAGCGAGCTAAAGTGAGAAGGCGTAAAACTTCGCGTGCGCTGGGTTTGGGTCCCGCCACGTTAAAACCCCGCCCAATGAAAAATTCCAACAAGCCTCGGATGAGACCCCCTTTCTCTGATGACGACCACGGCAAACGTATAAAGGACTACGATTTAAGGGTATGCACCTGGAATATCCGGACCCTTAATGGGGAAGGTGCCTCTGCCCGGCTGGTTGATATCCTCGGGAAGACAAAGGCTGACATCACCGCCATCCAAGAAATGCGATGGACGGGGCAAGGTAAAGTAAGCGTGAAGCCTTGCGACGTCTACTACAGTTGCCACGTAAAGGAGCGCAAATTCGGTGTTGGATTCGTGGTAGGAGAGAGACTCCGTCGCCGAGTACTGGCGTTCACCCCGGTGGACGATCGTCTAGCCACAATCCGCATCAAAGCTAGATTCTTCAACATCTCGCTCATCTGCGCCCATGCCCCGATGGAAGAGAAGGACGAGGCGTCCAAGGATCTCTTCTATGAGCGCTTGGAACGTACATATGAGCGCTGCCCCCCGACACGATGTCAAAATCGTGCTTGGCGATTTTAATGCCAAGGTGGGCAAGGAAGGGATCTTTGGCGCCACTGTCGGAAAATTCAGCCTCCACGACGAAACGTCCGATAACGGACTGAGGCTGATCGACTTCGCCGGGGCCCGAAATATGGTAATATGGTGATAGACGGAAGGCATGCTTCAAGCGTTTTGGACGTACGTACACTCCGAGGGCCAAACATCGACTCGGACCACTATCTTGTTGTAGCCAAGATACGCACCCGCCTCTGTGCAGCAAAAAATGTGCGCCCAACAATGCAAGGACAGCTTAACGTCGAAAAGCTGCAATCACAACAGACGGCCAATTTATTCGCCACTCGACTCACACACCTGCTCTCTGAGAGCACTCTTCAACAATCCGACGTACGCGAGCAGTGGAACCACATTTCCCGATCATTAAGTACCGCCGCCGAAGAAGTAGTTGGATTTCAGCGAGCCCGAAAGAACAACTGGTACGATGAGGAATGTCAAGAAGCCGCAGAGAAAAAAGATGCCGCCTACAGGGCCACGCTGCGATCGGGCGCAACGCGAGCCATGTGGGACCGTTATAGGCAACTGAAGAAGGAAGCGAGACGTATTTGCCGTAATAAGAAGAGAGAGGCCGAAATACGTGAGTGCGAAGAGCTTGAGATGCTGGCCGACAGGAAGAACGCCCGAAAATTCTACCAGAGGGTTAGGCGACTTACGGAAGGTTTCAAGACCGGGGCGAACTCCTGTAAGAACAACAATGGCGACCTAGTGACCGATGTCCAGAATATACTTAAATTATCTAGGGAACACTTTTATAACCTACTGAATGGTAGCAGCGCTGAAAGTAGTGAGGAAGACGAACCCGAGTCCCCAGTCGATGATGATGGAGTAGCTGTCCCACCGCCTGACTATGACGAGGTACGAATAGCGATTACGCGGCTGAAAAACAACAAAGCTGCTGGAGCTGACGGCCTGCCAGCCGAGCTATTCAAGTACGGCGGCGAGGAGCTGATGAGGTGCATGCATCAGCTCGTATGCAGAATATGGTCAGATGAACGCATGCCCGACGACTGGAATTTAAGTGTGCTCTGCCCAATCCACAAGAAAGGCGACCCCGCCATACGCGCCAACTACCGCGGAATTAGCCTTCTAAGCATAGGTAACAAGGTCTTATCGAGCGTATTGTGCGAAAGACTGAAGCCCACCGTCAACGAGCTGATTGGACCTTATCAGTGTGGCTTTAGGCCTGGAAAATCCACCATAGATCAGGTATTCACAATACGCCAAATCTTGGAAAAGACCCGCGAGAATAGGATCGACACACACCATCTATTTGTCGATTTCAAAGCCCCTTTCGACAGCACGAAGAGAAGTTGCCTTTATGCCGCGATGTCTGAATTTGGTATCCCCGCGAAACTAATACGGCTGTGTAAAATGACGTTGAGCAATACCACCAGCTCCGTCAGAATAGGGAAGGACCTCTCCGAGCCGTTTGATACCAAACGAGGTTTCAGACAAGGGGACCCCCTTTCGTGTGATTTCTTTAATCTTATGTTGGAGAAGATAATAAGAGCCGCAGAACTGAACCGCTCAGGCACAATACTTTATAAGAGCGTACAATTGCTGGCGTATGCCGACGACATCGATATTATCGGTAAAAACAAGGGCTACGTCTGTTCTGCCTTCTCGGGATTGGATAGAGAAGCAAAGCGAATGGGTCTGGTGGTGAACGAGGACAAAACGAAGTATCTCCTGTCAGCACACAAACAGTCAGAGCATACGCGTCTTGGCACCCACGTCACTGTTGACAGTTACAAGTTTGAAAAAGTAGACGACTTCGTTTATTTGGGAACCAGCATTAACACCAATAATAATGCCAGCCTTGAAATCCAACGGAGAATCACTCTTGCCAACAAGTGCTACTTTGGGCTGAGTAGGCAATTGAGAAGTAAAGTCCTCTCTCGTCGTACAAAGATCACACTCTATAAGTCACTCATCATGCCTGTGCTGGTGTATGGCGCGGAAGCATGGACAATGAAAGCATCTGATGAGGCGGCTCTTGGAGTTTTCGAGAGAAAGATTCTGCGAAAGATTTACGGACCTTTACGCGTTGGTGATGGCGAATATCGCAGACGATTTAACGATGAGCTGTATGAGCTTTACAACGATATAGACATAGTGCAGCGAATTAAAATTCAGCGGCTCCGCTGGCTTGGCCATGTCGTTCGGATGGACAGAAACGCTCCTGCTATGAAAATATTCAACGCGGGCCGCGATGCTGGGAACAGAGGAAGAGGAAGGCCTCCTCTGCGTTGGAAAGACCAGGTGGAGAAGGACTTGGCTTCACTTGGCATTTTCAATTGGCGTCAGTTAGTACAGAAGAGAAATGACTGGCGTGCTGTTTTGGACTCGGCCAAATCGCTTAGGCGGTTACAGCGCCAAATAAGAAGAAGAAGAAGAAGAAGTAAAGTGGATTAAAAGCTTGTATTAAAAGCTAGCGGCATTCGGGGACTCGATAATCACCCCTCAGTGGAAATTAATAGAGGCAAAAGGTGCCGTCACATTCCTTCCGGCAAATCCCCAGCCATGTTGTTGCGTAGAATAAAGAATTTGTGAACATTTGGCAGCAATTGAGTCACCATAACCCGGTAATACAAAATCATTACACGTAAGTCAGCCACTTTCTTGCCACCATCCATTGGAAACGAGCTATCCATCAACCATAAATAAAGATTCCT
>NW_023460996.1:2873-6057 GCF_013731165.1 Rhagoletis pomonella | reverse complement strand
ACCTAAACTTCAAAATGGGGGGGATTTGCCAGATGAATGTACGTAACCAATAGTTATTCAAGAGACGAACCATCATATCGGTATAGACACGAATTGACATGGCCACTATAAAACGCCCACACTGACATACGATAAAAGAATCGGTGGTCACATACCACGAGGCGAGAAAAATATTTTTTCTTTTTGGAATTGGACACGGAGCGAACCACACTCATCAGCCCTCGCAAGAACGGAATTACAACCAAGTAATTAAAGTGGATTAAAAGCTTTTATTAAAAGCTGGCGACATTCGGGAAGTCGATACTCACCCCTCAGTGGAAATAAATAGGGGCAAAAGGTGCCGTCACATTCCTTCCGGCAAATCCCTAGCCATATTGTTGCGTAGAATAAAGAATTTGTGAGCATCAAATCTGGACTATTCATTTGACAGCAATTAAGTCACCATAAGCCGGTAATACAAAATCATTACACGTAAGTCAGCCACTTTCTTGCCGCCATCCATTGGAAACGAGCTATCCATCAACCATAAATAAAGATTCCTGTTTGGACCGACAAACCAAGGTCAAGCTAATCATTATTTAAAACCCTATAGTCTACACAAAACCTATAAGTACTATCTTTCTTCCTAATCATGACTACGGGGGACGCGCAAGGACTATGCGACTTTTCAATTACTCTCTTATCGAGCATGTCTTTTAAGTGCTCGTCTATACGCGACTGTATGATGGGAGACACCGGGTAATACCTCTGATTCACAGGTTCGACTTTTTCTTTTACCCTAATCCGATGGTCAACAAGGTGGGTTCGACCTAACACTTCTGGGAACAACCTTCTATATCATCGATTGAAATTTTCCAATCAAAGTGCGGAAATACTGTGGTCAATTTGTGTACCATCTTCTGACAGAGCAAAAGTCATCGATTAAAATCATAACCAACATTCGCATCAGGGTGTTTGGAAAACTTATAGACGTATCTCACAACGCTATTACTGGCCAAACATGTATGAGTCCGTTTACCAGTACGTTCGGCAATGTGAACTATGCCACGGCATTAAACCAAGTAAGGAGAGAACCAAAAGACCTCACGGCGAATATAGAGAACCAAAACGACCGGGTAGGCAATTATCGATTGACTTCGCTGCCCATGTCTAAAAATCGTAACCAATGGATCTTCGTAGCCATCGACTGTTACTCGCGATATGTCTGGGCGCAGCCCATGAAAAATGCAAACGCCATATCCGTAGTCAATTATCTTCGATATATATTCACGGTGAATGGCTGCCCCTAACTCATTATATCAGATAATGGTACCCAATTCATCAGTCAAACTTTCGCAAAGCTTTGCGCCGATTATAACATCAAACACATGAAAACGCCTTTGTACCATCCACAAGCCAATCAGGTTGAGGCCACAAACAAAAGCAATAAACTTGGATTACGTGCTCACATGGCTGACCTTCTTGAACATTCCCCCTGAGAAAACCATCTGTCTCATGTTATTCATGATATCAACACTTCAGTGCATTCAGCCATGGGCTACACGCCATATTTCCTGCCCACTGGTCGTGAATATGTGAAAGATGGAAACGAATATAAATTATTATTGGATGTAAATCCATACCATACACGGGATATGGAACAGCGTAAAGTTCTGGCTGATGAAATTCGAGACAAACAGTTCGAACAATATCAACAAACCGCACAACGGGCATATACCCGCAAAAGCGAACGCCATTTCGAGATAGGCGCGGAAGTGTACATTTCCAATCCTAAACACTCCGTGGCCGGAGAGGGCTACGCACAAAACCTAGCTCCACCAAAAATTAGAGCCTATGTTTCACGGAAACTGGGTTCGAATTCATATGAACTGATCGATGCTAAACACCGAGTGCTTGGCAATTATTCCGCCGATTTAATCACAACACGTTAACTCATTCAGTACATTCGACTTCTCAGGAATTTCGATGAATATATGGCGGGCCTCCATACTCCATTGATTCTGCCTTGTTACAGGGTACCTGGCTGGAATAAATTAATTAAGTTTGTCAGGGATGACTCGATTTAGGCTTTTAGTTTAATGAATGTCAAATAGTTTATTAATATAATTAATATAAATGATTAGTAAACGAACAAAGTTTAATTTAATGTAAATATGTGACTGCTGATATGCGCTCGTTGTGATGCGCTGTTCACTGACTCGCACCGACATGTCCGCTCTCAACGAATGACCACGACACACTACCCAGTACTTGACAGCTCGGCCTCTCCTGACATTTCGTCCGTCTCGGACGACACCTGGCTGTCTTCATCGCTGATGTCGAGTTCTGGACCAAGAACACGCCATGGCTTCATATGATTGCTGCTTACTACGCTGCAATATCTTCGCTGTGTTACCGTATTGTCTGGCAAGTCCTACACCACATAGCGATCGTAGTTCAAGACCCTTGTTATGACATATGGGCCCTTGAATGCTGGATCCAGCTTGTGCGACTCACCCGTTGCTGTGGGCACGTAGTCTACGAATACCAAATCGCCCACTTCGTAGTTGTGTGGCTTAGAATGCTTCTCGTCGTAACGCTTCTTCCAGCGCCTCCGCTCCTCGCTTATATTTACCGCTGCCGCTTGCCTCTTCTCATCTACGTTGATTTCATTTGGTTCGATGCTATCGTATATCGCTTGAACAATTCGGTTCTTGGAAACCTCTCGTGGATTGTAGTTAAAAATAAGTTCATTTGGACAGAACTTCGTTACGCTGTGACATTGGGAGTTGACTGACCATTGGATTGTCGGCAAGGTCAGGTCCCAATCCTTTTCAGTCTTCGAGCTGCACTTTATTGCGTTGAGTATGGTCTTGTTGACCCGCTCTGCTTGCCATTAGCACGAGGGGTTCTCACGGCCGTCTTCACATGTTGAATCCCGTACGTGCTGACAAAGTCTTGGAATTGCTTCGACGTAAACGCCGTTCCTCGGTCGGAGATGATACGCAACGGTTGCCCAAAAATCGCCATCGTGTCTTCTAACGCCTTTACCACTGGTTCGGATTTGGTATTACGGGTTGCTTTCAGTACAATGTACTTGCTAAAGCTGCAGACAATTACCAATATATGCGCATTGCCTCTTCGGGTCTTGGGGAACAGACCCAAATGGTCGATATTAACGCTTCGGAACGGAATGGGTAGAATC
>NW_023460996.1:2548-2773 GCF_013731165.1 Rhagoletis pomonella | reverse complement strand
TGGACCGACAAACCAAGGTCAAGCTAATCATTATTTAAAACCCTATATTCTACACAAAACCTATAAGACCCATCTTTCTTCCTAATCATGACTACGGGGGACGCCCAAGGACTATGCGACTTTTCAATTACTCCCTTATCGAGCATGTCTTTTAAGTGCTCGTCTATATGCGACTGTATGACGGGAGACACCGGGTAATACCTCTGCTTCACAGGTTCGACTTTT
>NW_023460996.1:0-2538 GCF_013731165.1 Rhagoletis pomonella | reverse complement strand
ATTCCGCTGCTTCATAATGGCTGATTTTAATGAACATTTCAACAACTTTTCAGTAATAGAAACTAGGGATGTTGCGAATGCGGATGCGGATGTTTAAAAGGTAACATCCGCGGATGCGGACGCGAATGCGGATGTCATGTAATTTTAAGAAATAATTTAGGTGGGTAAATTAGGTGACTTAGGTAAATAAAAAATGGAAAGGTTAGTAATTTTTAATAATCTGCCTTATACTGAGTTTCGCCCAAAAATTTGTATTCCGCCCATAGTAAATACATGAAAAGTGAAAAGTGAGCCGGTGCGGGAAAAATGAAACTCATGATAAAAATAAATTTTTGAATTTAAAAATTGAAACCATGTATTTAATAAAAACTTTTTAAAAGGTCGTAAATCAAACCTGCGCCACTTTATAATAACTCGCTCTAGGCCACAAACTTGAAAAACTTGAAACTTGACAAAATTGTAAAACATTTCGATTGACACTGCACCAGTTGAGAGGACTTTCAGTTATATTTATTTATTTTTATTGCGAGGCAATAATTACTTTCTGAGAATTTCATCGGGGCCGCAAATGTCGGATGCAGTGTTGCGAGGTCTTCGGCATGAAAAAACGTCCCTTTTGGTCTGAAAAAACGTCATTTCCTACCCAAAAACGTCTTTTTCAAATGTATGCACAGAGAATTGCTCTTATTAAACTTTTATTGTATACAAAGGTACATAAGTTTTTACGTAAGGTATATTAAAATATCATTTCGACAGAGCACATTTAAAATTCATTGTAAACTGCTTTGAGATCGTTATATAAAAATCATTTTATACATACACTTGTGATCAGCTGATTAAGTCATCAACATTTGGATCGATTGTGGCTGTTTTTGTTTATTTAATGTTTATTATTTTTCCATAAAAGCCTAGATTTTTATATAACAAACAAAATATAAATCCACATTTCAAACTTTGTGCAAAAATTATAAAAAATCTGCAAAATTTCAGCTAGATTTTCACCTTTTTATTCAGATTGTATGCTATCAATCCTGTTAAATTCCAAGGTAATAATGTGCAAGTTTTAAGTTGCTAAAGAATCGCGTTGATTTTTAATAATTCTTTTTCTTGTAGCATTTGTTCAGGTAATCGGTTGTCGAAAATGCTAAATTACGGTCTGTAAGAAGGAACATAGCAATATTTCAGCCGTTTTTGCGTTCATTACATTTTCACGGCAGTCTTAAACAAGTCGCCTACTTTTTTCTGACTTTTTATGCTGCTACAGCTCTTTTGGTGCTTTTGCGAGCATTCGTGTTGCAATATCTCGGCTCTTCCTGATTTGGCTTTTAACGTGCAATTGCAAACATTTCAATAAGCCTCGTAACCTGAAGTGTTTACAAAAACAGCCTTAGTCCAAGAATCCAAAAAATACGCGTACGCTTGGTTTGCATCATAGTTAAGTCATCTCTGTCCAAAGAATAAATATCTTTTGTAGAAAAGTGCTGCGAAGAAATGCTTGTAAAGATTTGTTAAGAAAATAATTCAAAATTAGTTCTACTTACAATATTTAGTAACAGAGAAAAATTACTGGGAAGTTAAAAACGTCATTTCTTATTCGAAAAACGTCCGAACGTCAACCGGATACAAAAAACGTCCAAATTACGTTAAAAACGTAAACATGGCAACGCTGGTCGGATGTATCCTCCTGACTTTCATCTTCACAATCTAGCATCATGGCACGATCGTTGTTTAAACAACGTTGTTTTCCAAAGAATTCTTCATTCTCATTCCTTTGGTTTTTCGGAATTCGGAGAAACTGTCATTTCATCAGCGTTTTTCGATTTTAGTTTTTGTAATTCATTTTCAATGCTTTTTTCTGTGACTGGTCAGATATACGCGTTATCAGTGCACTTGCATAATATTCTAGGGATCGAAAATAACACTTATTTATTACGAGTTAAATTTACCCTAATATTTTTTATTCCAAAATAAACGATATTTCGGATAATAAACAAACCGCTTATCCAAATTAAACAAATTTGGCATCATATGAAAGAGGACTGAAATAGCTTTACCAAAGGATTACCATCTCGATTTATAATTTATTTTATAATCTTATATTAAAGAAATTCATATAAATATATACCTAACCCAAGGTTTGTTCTATGGTAATTAATTAACATTTTTTATTGAACTAGTTTTCAATATGTGGCTTTCCTCGTTTAGACTTTCGGTTTTAAAGCTATTTAAGTCATCTTTCATTTGATAACAGACTTGTTTAATTTGGTTAAGCGATTTATTTATTATCCTGAAAGTACTTTTATTTCGGAATAAAAATAATTGGCCAAGCTTAACTCGTAAAACCCGTATAGGGGCACAATAGATCTTAGGACGCAGTGCTTTATACCCAACAATAATAATAATAATATATTTGTCAATGTTATTGTGGCTTGTTAACATTTTATTTTTATTGAGCTTTGTACTTGCTGCACTTGATAGTAGTTGGTTGAATAATGAATTAGCAACAAGAGTTTACGGGATGTACATAGCTCAGTGGTT
>NW_023460995.1:0-30039 GCF_013731165.1 Rhagoletis pomonella | reverse complement strand
CATAAAGATCGGTCGAGCCGTTTAGGAGGAGTTCGACCACAAACTACATGAGATTTTTTTATATTAGAAGATTGTATTTCTTTATTTGGATATATGTAGGAATGTACTTGCACATACACTAAAAAATCCATTTTTATTTATGTATTTACGTACATATGTAGTATTTTCAAATATAAAAACTCAAAACGTTAAAATATTTATAAACTAGTGGTATTTTAGCAGTAAAATGTTTCTTGTCTATGTAGTGTATATATTTTAATGACAATTATTACATACGAGTATTAAAATAGAACAAATCTAATCGGTGCTATCAGGATTAGTTGTGGCAAAGGAGCCGGCGGTGATAGATGTTGCCATCGATGAAATCGTCTCCACCGATTCATTTAGTTTTCGCTTGAATGCCTGCAATGCATCCAGGTGGTATATCTGTTGTAAACCGGTATTTCGTTGTATGGCAAGCATGTAAACATTTAATTTTCCGCTATCTGCCAGCAGTGTGGGCATATAGAACGTGAAATAAATGCGCTTTAAGCCTGGGCAACTGTCGTCGACATCTGCATCCAAATCCTTATTGCCACCAGCGCTAACCAACTGATTTGTATAGGAGCGGTACACCCGCAACACTTGTACCGATTGGAAATGTGCAATATAGAGGAATGGTTCGCGGTATATGAAACCAGTAGGAGTATATTCCCAATTCAAATCATACGGTCGGGAACGACAACCGTATTCGTCTACAAAGATACCACACTCCATAAAGCAGAGCAAAAACTCTTGACGCGATACACGAATGGCTACAACTGGCTGACAGTTGCGTATGTGAGACAGCGATTGATCTGCCATGTCAACAAATTCTTCTGCTGCATAAGTTTCCAAATCGATTTCGAAAAATTTATCCGAACTAACGATGGCGGTGTGACGCGTAAAAATAATGGACGATACGGGTGTAGCGGTATCTAGTGCACGCACAGGTGTAAATTTTTGTTGCTTTAAATCGTAACGCATAATTACAATACGTGATGATGTTGCAGCTATGGCCACCGAGTCCAATGCATTCTCCGCTTCTGATGATATCTTTACCAACTGCCATTTTTCGTTAGTGGCGCGGTTACAAAATGGCAAATCTAGCACAGACGCTTCCAGAGTGCTCTTCACGTACGACGTTGAGGATTGACTTCGTGACATCAGCTGACGGAAATCGCATTGAAACAACGACTCGCCTCGTGCGCCAACCAACACAGCTTTGGCAAGAGGCAACGAAACAGCTATGCTGCTAACCGAATCGATACCCGCAATGTGCATTAGTCGCTGTGGCTTTTGAATATGCAGTGCGAAGAGACCTGTATTGCAACCCAAGAGCACAATCTTCTGATCTTCGATTTCATAGGCACAATTGACTTCCAATGGCTCTGAATTTGGACCATTATGTTGCTGTTCTACACTGAATATCAAAGTACCGGCGTATTCGGCATTCGATGCGTCGGAAGAAGAGTCAGCTTTATTTTCAATGTCATCTAATTTACCCTCGTAAGAGTATTTCGAAAGCGAATCTAAATCACTTTGATCAGCGCAGTGCTTCGTTGCAATTGCGTTATGTACCGGAGCATTGCTGGATTCATCTCCGCACGGTGTTTGCACATCGCTACGACATTTGCGATGTGCTGCAACTTTGCACTCTTTGCATTTCCAGTACGGTGAGCCGGCTACTAATGGCTTCTGGCACGCAATGCAAATACTTGCGCTACTGTTGGTCTCTTGCAGGGCTAACTCGAAACGGTGATGCGTTTGACTTTCTTTCTTGAAATTATGGTGTGCATTAGAGGGAATTACGTTACCACCCTTCTGACTTTGTTTACATGGCGATTTTGACAATGTGCTTGCGGGTTTTGTACCGCCATCATGTTGTATATTATCTTCATTTTTTGGAAGGCTTTTAAGAGGTGATCTCATACCGCCGGTTGAACTAGTAATGGTTTTGCTGACATCTAAGAATATATAGAAACATGATATTCAAATTTAATAGTAAAATATAAGCTTTACCATTCATTTTGTCAATCTGCTCCTGCAGTGTTTTGCAACGTTGCTTTTCACGGCGTAGCTCCTCCTGCAATGTGCGGTATAATATCGATGCTTCAACTGCGGCTGGTGATATATTCTCTTTTCTGCCAGTATTACTATGTGCGCCACTCCCAAAGATTTTTTCTGCTAATGTTAGCTTCTTCTTTTGAGATAAATCTTCAACCTTTAATTGCAAATAATCAATTAACTTCTTGTGCTGCGCTAATGTTGCTTCGGATTTGATGTCGCGCTGCACATAGAAAGACTCCTTCTCTGCCATTATTTCTTGAAGCTCTTCAATTTCTGTGTGTAATTCATTTGCATTTGCAAGCGAGTGTCTAAGCTCCTGCTGCAAGCGTTCATAATCTTCTTTGGCATGGAAAAGTTCAGAAAGTATGCGCGCATTTTCTTCTTTTAACAGAGTCAATTCCCGTTCGAGATTCTCATTGATTGCTTGCAAACTGGAAGCCTCATTGGTGAGGACTTCAACGCGCTCTTGCGATTGGAACAAATTGTTAGTTTGCTCCATCAATTGTTGCTGCTGAGCTATTAACTTTTTCTGTGTCTCAGCCAAATTTTCATCAGTTTCCTTCATTTTAGCACTGAGCGCATTTACACGCGACTCAGAAGCCCTCTTTTTTGCCTGTTCTTCTGATAATTCCTTGCGAAGTTGTGCTATGGTGTCGTCCTTTGAACGCAGTGTCACATTTAAATTATCAAGCTTCTCTTGATATGTCGTATTACGCTTTTGTTCGCTTTCTAACATACTTTCCACTTCAGTGAGTTGGTTATCGGTAATTGTGCAGGCATACTTGAGACGCTCATAATTGTCTTGTAAGTTTTTCAACTCGATTTTAACTTGGGTTGATACATCACATGCTGCATTGCTCCTGTCACGCTCTTCATTGAGTTCGCGTTGTAAGCGTTTATTTTCCAGCGATAGTGCATCAATCTTCTGCTGAATTGACTGATGTTTTTGGCGTAGTTCTGTTAGGCGTTCCTCTAACTTTTGAACATTGGAAATATGTTCAATAATCTGTGAAGACATTTAATCGCGATTGTTATATATATTTTACTGTATTAAATATATGTATGCATGAACATATGTAGTATATATCATGGTGCAATATATATATATATATATCTTTTTTTTTTTCTACGTCAGGTGAAGTAATAAAACAGTTTTCTAGCTTTATTTTCTGACATTAAATAAGACAGTGTCAAAATCTTTCTTTTCACTCTAATTACTTCACTATTCAATAACTGGCCGCTTACTGTTTTTTTTTATAAAATTGCAAGGTCCGCATCAATGAGTTTAGCTTCAAAATCTCTAATCTAATCTGAAATTAAAGTCCCTAATATGTCGGCCGCTGTGGTATAGTGGTAAGCAGTGCGCGCTTCCACTCCGCAACGCCTGGGTTCAAGCCCTGGTCAAAGTAACATCGCAAAAAAATATAGAAAAAAGGTTTTTTCTTAACAGCGGTCGTCCCTCAGCAGGCAATGGCAAACCTCCGAGTGTATTTCTGCCATGAAAAACAGCTTCTCATAAAAATACAATCGCCGTTCGGAGTCGGCGTAAAACTGTAGGTCCCTCCGCTTTGTGTGACAACTTCAAGGCGCACGCCACAAATCGGAGGAGAAGCTCGGCCAAACACTAACATATGTGTAAGCGCCAATCTATTATTATTAATGTGCTTACCTCCGATTTACACTGCATGCGTTCTTGTTCCGCTTTCTCCCACATGCGGTGCTCTTTCATCACATCGCGCTTCAATGAATTTATCTCGTCGCGTAACTCGCGTATACGTTCATCACGCTGTTTTGTCTCACCCTGTGCCTCTTTGTATTGACGCAGTGCGTCATCTTTTTCCGCTTGCACTTTTTTCATTTTCTCCTCAGTCAATTCCATTCGTCTTTGCGTCATTTTCCTATCAGTAAGCGCTTCTTCTAATTTTTTCTCAACTTTCCATAACGAAAGATTAGCGGTGCGTGCCGCTTGTCGCTCGACAATCATTTGTTCGCGTACAGCCGCCAGACGATCTTCTAGTTTCTCGTTCTGTTTTTCCAGCATGTCACCGACGCTGCTTGGTATATGGCGAGGCGCTGCATGTGGACCACCATTGTTTCCATTTGCACCACCTTTGAGCGGTGAATGTGACAGTGCTTGTTCATTGAATTTCTCCAACATTTCTTCCAGCTTTTCAACTATCGCTTGTAGCTTGTCGGCCCGCACCTTTTGCGTATTTTCATTTTCTTTTGCTGCTTCTAAATCGGCGCGCAGCTGCTCTTCGATAACATGTAGTTCTGTTAATGAGCCTGGCGCGGTTTCGTAGGGCGTAGATTGTTGAGTTGCTAGTTCTGACTGAGCCAAGTTTTTACTACACTCCAGTACCTGCAACATTGCGGAATGAGAAGAGGGGTTAATAAATTTTAAGGAATTCTTATGTACGCAATGTAGCGAAAAATATTGCAATGATGATAAGGCATAACCTGCTTTGAAAATTTTCCGTTTTAACAATATGAACTTTAAAACCCAATCTAAGAGTTTGGGAGTTTAAAAAATTTCTTAAAACAAATGTTTCTTTTAACCAGAAATACACGCTAGCGAATTATGGACAAGGCAAGTGTGAACAAGCCATAAGTATTTGGCGCTAAGGATAAAAAATGCAGGGACCTATAGTTTTCGGCGTTTCTGAGCTGCAAAGTTTTTATGAAAAGCTTTTTTATGACAGAAAATTATGCGGGGGTTAGCCTTTGCCGGCAATCGCTTTAGAAAAAACTTTTTGTCCTCGGGCAAGGAAATGAACCTGGGCCTTGCCATATGTTATGTAGTATGCACTTGTTATCGAAACCAATCCCTTGAGTATAAAGAACTACTAGCGTTAAAATTATTATTAGTGGCCATTACGCCAAACCATTACATAATAATATATATATAGATTGGCGCTTACACATATGTTAGTGTTTGGCCGAGCTTCTCCTCCAACTTGTGGCGTGCGCCTTGATATTGTCACACAAAGCGGAGGGACCTACAGTTTTACGCCGACTCCGAACGGTGATTGTATTTTTATGAGAAGCTGTTTTTCATGGCAGAAATACATAATAATATATACTTTAGTTTAATTGATCGGCTTCGAGACGTTCATTTAAAGATTTTTTTTTTGAAATTGAAGGGACTGCTTTCAACTATCCCCTACTGCGTTATAAATTTCTTAAATTAAAGGCGCTACTTACATTCAGCTCTCGGTCAAGACGATTAATCTCAATCTGTTGTTCGTGTATGGTCTTTTGTGCGGATCCCAACTCTCGTTCAAGTTGAGAATTCTGCGCATGTAATCTGTTGTTCGCTTCTAGCTCACGGTTCAACCGTTTCAATATTTCATCGTTGTTTTTTTCTGTAGCCAACTTCGCCTCTTGGGTCGACTTCGAAGAACTTATCGAATCATCTAGCTCATTACGTACTTCACGCAATTCCATTGTAAGGCGCGAGCGAGAATCTTTCTCATGTCTCAACTTCGAACGCATCTCTGCTAATTTTTGTTCGTATGTTTCACTTAATTGCATTTTATTTTGCTCGAATCCTTGTTTATCGGCAATTGCTTGATCTTTGATTTGCCGTAACATTTCCTTGTAGTTTTCCATTTTTTCTTGCAGATGCTTACATTCTTCTGTCTTGGCACTCAATTCAGTCTCGCGCGCATCTAGCTTGCGCACAATGTTTGACAATTCGTGTTTTTTCTCTGAAATCAATTTCTCATAACGCTGGTCGGATGCAATCTTAGCTTCTTCATACTTTTGGCGGTTTACACGTAAAAGCTCGGTTATAGTTGCTTCCTTTTTCTCCCACATTTCTTCTTCTACTTTAACTGAACTCTGTAGAGTTTTTATTTTAGTTTTGCAAGCTGCCAATTCCATTGTTTTCTCCTTGATTATATTCTTCATTTTGTTTATTTCTTCTTTTGCATCTTGCAATATTTTAGATTGTGTATCCGACTTCTTAGCTGTTTGCTCGGCGCGCAAAAGCTGTTGCTTGAGTTTATTGATTTCTTCAAGACGCTCCTTGAGATTTGCTTGCAAATCTTTTATTTTTGTGTTCAAACGACTGAATCGGGTGTCATCGGCAACACCTTCTGCATCGGCACTTTGCTTTGCCATATGCACGAAACTATAACCTATGAAGGGAAGATCCTTGCCGCTAAATTCATTTGATTGCATATTCGTGGTGAGTGACTTTTTTACGAATGTGTTAGTGCGTCTCTTATTGCGGATTACATCTTCAAAATTTGAAGTGTCATCGTCACTATTAACAGTTGGAATTATGGGTGGCATTTGTGAACGCACTGTTTCCCATTTGATGCAGTCGAAAAAAGGATGTTGACATATTTTTTCAAACGACAGACGGTTGGTTGGGTTAGTGACCAGGGAACCAATAAGATTTTTGTAGTTTTCAGATACTTTCAGATCTTCCGGAAAAGTTACAATCTCCTTTAAGTGACTATCTTCACAATGACTTAAAATCTTTGAATAAGTCTCATGAACGTTATCCTCATGAAAAGGTGTTACCTCGCAAATGAGTTCATAGCCAATGATTCCCAACGACCAAAAGTCACAGCTGACCTTAAGGAATTAAGAAATGTATAACATACATATGTATTTAGCATTTCAACTAAAATTTTCAAAAATACTTCATATAAAAATGTCTTTGCATACATAGTATGAATATCATGCATATATGTATGTACATATGCAAATTAATTTGTATTTTTAACTTACATCATGCATTGACTTCGTTAATTTATATGTAGAAATTGTTTGCAATAATTCGGGAGCTATGTAGTCAGGCGTTCCAACCGGTGATAAACTAAATACATGGCCATCCCGATCCAATGCCGCTGCATTGCCAAAATCTGCCAGTTTTATGTGACCAAAGCGATCAATCAATATATTTTCTGGTTTGATATCACGATGCACATAACCCATTTCATGTAGGGAATGAATAGCCATTATTAATTCAGCTAAATAAAATCGTGCAAGTTCCTCTTCAAAGGGCCCATTTCTAGACATAAGACTTAGTAGATCCCCGCCAGGAAGAAATTCCATTATCAAATACAAATTGTCGTTGTCCTTAACAAAAATATATGTGGATAAATATGTATGTATGTGATGTAGTAGGAAAACTAAATATTTTTTGAAAGCTGTCTTTGACACTAACCTGAAACGCGTATTGGAGATTTGTTATCCACTCGGAAGAACGACGAGCCATTATGTCGCGCTCTTCTTTCACTTGTGATGTAGTTATTACGGATTTTTTAATTTTCTTCATGGCATAGACATCATTTGTTTGCCTTTCAATGACTAAATGCACATTGCCAAAGTACCCCTTACCTATCAGCGTCTTAACTGAAAAATCGTCCACATTCGCACGCAGCTGCTGTGTCTCCTCTACTACTGGTCGATCTACAGATGTACATATGTAGATATGTGTACATATGGTGGATTTACAATTTTACAACTTTTTGTGCCCAACTTTACTCACATTTATTAACGAATTCGGCAATATTACGATCACGTTTTTTCAGCGGATCCTTATTGCATTCATTGTATAATAAAATGAATGCATCAAGAAGTCCTTCTCGAGTCACAGCCTCCATGACAGCAGGACTGACCGTAGCGGCGCCATATGCGCTTCGACGTCCGGCCGCTGCTATCGACTTCCTCTGAATGGCGCCATTACCTGCTGCAGCCGTAGCACCAGTTTTGTTAAGGATTAAGTTGTTCAATCGAGTTGTACGCACACTAATCGGTTCACGCTGTGGAGCCATTTTAAAAAATTACACAGTTTATTTTTCAACAATCACTTAGGCAAACAAAAGAAAATAACTTTGAACAGCTTTATACAAGATTTTTTAACATTTTCATCATTCAAAAATGTAGCAGCTGCACCGAAACACAAACAGGCAAACAACAAAAAGAACGCGAACGTTGGAAGTTTTGAAATCAAGAAATGCAGCGAAAATAGAGATGGAAAAGTTGACTCTGACTTTAGTAAAAATCGACTTTTCGCTGAAAAAACTCGACTTTTTGAATCGACTTCAAGCACCTTCGGGTTGACTAGAATCGACTATCGCTCGACGATTTTTCGCCTTTTTTCTACTAAGGCCCTGTGCCAATTGATAGAAAATAGAAAATTTTGACGGCTCAGAGTAAAAATTTGACACTTCTCGTGGTGAATACGAACGTCAGCTTATAACCATGTATTCACATAATATTGCTTGGCGGTAATAAGGAGTGAACATAAAAATGAAAGCTGAAACAGCATAAAAAAAGCGTACGTTACTTGCAAACTACAAAATAAATATAAATTTTAAGAATTTCAGCAACAACCAAAAATAGAGCTTTCGCACGAGCGTTTGTTTGGTTTTTCAACTGTCAAAATTTTACTTTGCATTTGGCACAGCAAAATTCAATTTATTTGTACACCATATCAAATTATTCCCCCCGTCTCACCACGGAGAAAAAAGTTACCGATTGGCACAGGCCCTAAGCATCTATTTGCGGCCGCTGGTTAGCAGTGCGCGCTACCACTACGCTGCTCCTGGGTTCAAGCCCTGGTCAAAGCAACATCGTAAACAAAATATAGAAAAAAGGTTTTTTCTTATCAGCGGTCGCCCCTCGTCCCTCCCAACCAAAGAACGTAAATCTACGTAAATAGATTTACCTTCTTTGTTTAAACGACGATATGTATGTACAAATGCTTTTTTTTCTTTGGTTCCCAAAAAAAGTAATGATCTAATGAAACCATTTTCTTTTATAAAGTTTTAAAGTTTTAAAGGTTAATAAAATATTTTAGAAACAAGCCCCAAAATAAGTGCATTTTCGGGTTCAATTGAAAATTAAAAAAACTAAAAAATAATTCATAGCCTTAAGAATCCTTTTTGATGCGATATTCTTAGTTTAGTTTCTACTTTTCGTAAATCGAAATATCTAAGCCCACTGACGATTTCAAACAATTACTACTTCTAACAAAAAATAAAAAAAATCAATATATAAAAATTAGCCAGTGTCTTGCTGTTTTAGACTGCGTTTCACCAGATTAATTTAAGTCAAATTTAATTTTAATTAAATTTTGTATTTAATTCTCAATTAATGTTTTACCAGTTTCAGATTTAATTTGTATTTACAGGGTAAGTTGCCTTTCCATATGTAAAAAGTTACATCTACAGATACAAAAACATATCGTCTAAAACAACTTTTACGAAACTTTATGTTAAAACGGGACGAATTCCTCTGGCAAACTCACTCGCTACATTTCACTCGGTACAGACTCAATGGCTACATTTCAGCGTGTTGTCCCTTCTTATGAATTTGCGTTCATTAAAATTGTAAAAATCGAGAAATGGTAGCGGTTTGTGGAATGCGCCAACTTTGCTCGTGCATAGTGCGTGTACACGATTGAACATCACACCATGTTGTTGTACATGTGTGATCGTGTAGTCCGCTGTAATCTTTGAACTCTACGATTAATCGATCTTCAATTTAATTCAAATTGTTTTCTCTATATTAAAATAAAAAATTAAAATCGGTGTTTGAAGTTCTGTTTGTCCATATTGATCCGTAAAGCTTTTGGTTATCCCTACATCCTTAGTTCTTAACCACAATGTTCTTAACTTAGTTTTGTTAAGTATTAAACTTATTATTGCAAGTGAAAATCGCATTGATTGTTAGTATTGAAGTGAACTCCAACATAGTCTGTACCACAAATATTTGCAAACTTCCGGGTTTTTCTAGAGGAGTTTAATATTTTATTCTGCTTGATTTTTTGGTAAGACAAACTTAAATCCTAAAATAAATTGTATCTTCATATCCGAGCGTAAACGAGAATTTTTTGCCTATTTGTACAATGGTTTTCTGTTGTTGGCGGGGGAGATGGGGTGTGAAATTAAAAACCCAACCCATTAGAAATAGCACAGTCCAAACTTAAGGAAAAGTCATCCCTCGCTATTTATAGTATTTTTGGAACAAATGCAAATCAAAAAAATATATGGGAATCGATAGATATCATAGAGACGAACATAACTATACTTTTTTGTTTGCAGAAAAAACTCCCAAGAGATCAAAGGTCAAAGTTAAAAACAGCATTTTTCGAAATCGAAGTTTCTCAAAATCCCATGGTTAGATTTTAAAACTTTGGGAAATGTTTAGTTATTTGTACAACGATTTTGCTGGTTGGGCGGAGGGGAGGGGGCCCGCTCTAAACGAAATAGGATGAACCGCGCTTTATGAGAAGCCGTCGCTTTCCCTCCTTTACTTTTGTCTACAAGTGTGTGTAAAAGTTTTTTGATTCGGTGTACAAATTACTAAACCGGACCCACAACTTTTGTTGTCATTTCATAGGAACTTTGATTCTCTTTAATTTGACATTTTACAGGAAAAGCTGTTTTCGCCTTTAATAAACCTTATGTGAACGTGGCGTACGGGAACAGCTTCCTTTAAAACCTGCAAATCATGGAGTACGGGAACAGGCTAATACTTTACAGTGTGGCGACGAATAACTGTTATACCGGCTTTTATTTTTTTCTGCAAAATAGAAGGGTTCTCTATAGATTTTGCGAAGAAAGTATTTTATAGTTAATTTTGTACATATTTTACTTCAATTTTATTAGTTAGTTTTAAAATTTTAATCCTTATATGTATTTGCGAGCAGTGTAAACGTTCGGAGATATTGTAGGTGAATTTTTTCTCAGACTTTGTACATAAAAAAAGGAAAAAATAAAAACTGTAAAGGGTTGTTCAAATTAAGGACCGTCCTAGAAACCAGTTCCGAGTCTATTCGATTACTGAGTATGAGGTCTTATATTGGAAAAAATGTAGAGTACCTATAAAGCACTCAAAATGGAGGAAATTAGCCTTTGGTTCAGAAGATACGGAATAAATTAAGCGGCGCAGACTTGCGTACCGCTTGCACTTTTCTCTCAAAGTGTTTAGTGTAAAGGTTACAATTTAAAAACAAATTAATAAAATCAAAGTACAATCTGGTAAAAAATTATCAATAACATATCTACTCTCTTCGCAACATCTATTATTTTTCTAAAAAATTTGGGTATAAAACTATCCACATTACAGCATAAATTACATTTTTTCGATTAAATTACTTCACATAAATGAAGTAAGTTCACATTTTCTTTCATAATTTCTACAGCACGTGTACGTACGAGTGTGTTTTGTACTTGATTTCAAAAAAGGAAATCGTTGCATACCTTTAGGCATTTCTTCAAATAGGGGCTAAAATAAATGAAAAGAGGAGCACAATATTAAACACAAAAATATGTATTCGTTCTTGAGAAATTTTGATTTCAAAAATTTTTTAATTTGCGCTTTGAGCTTTGACGACTACAGCAGCGCCATCCACATTATTTTCGCGCAGAACTCTCATCTTAATTAAGAAAGTGCATATTTCAAATCGAATTTATAATAAATAATTATTATTAATTGGCGGCCGCTGTGGTGTAGTGGTTAGCAGTGCGCGCTACCACTCCGCAGTGCCTGGGTTCAAACCCTGCTCAAAGTAACATCGCAAAAAATATAGAAAAAAGGTTTTTTCTTAACAGCGGTCGTCCCTCGGCAGGCAATGGCAAACCTCCGAGTGTATTTCTGCCATGAAAAACAGCTTCTCATAAAAATACAATCGCCGTTCGGAGTCGGCGTAAAACTGTAGGTCCCTCCGCTTCGTGTGACAACATCAAGGCGCACGCCACAAACCGGAGGAGAAGCTCGGCCAAACACTAACATATGTGTAAGCGCCAATCTATTATTATTATTATTATTAATAAAAGCTTGTCTTTAAATTTTTTATATTACTTGCTTTAATTCTCAAATTAATTAATTTAAAAATTTTATGACTAAATAGTATATGAGTCAAGCTTTCATTTGATATATAAATAAAATCCATCTCGATTATTTATTTAAATAATTGATTTTTTTCGTAATATCAATTTACCGAATTTCTACGCTTTCCACTGTATATTTGCGAAGAACTCCTCTTGTCTTGTATGTATATAACATTTGCTGTGCATATGAATATTCAAGATTCGGAGGGGTTGATATCATAGTATTTTCACGCAAAACTTCTTTCTTGTAAGGTTGGCACTTCCTTGTAAATCGTTACTTTAATATAGAAAGACCCGTGGGGTAGGGTCGTCGGTGAAATACAAAAATCCAAAATTAACTTTTTGATTCATTATGATGCATTTCCTCGAATTATAAGTCCCCACATAGTTCAATAAAAAATTTTTGTTGGTTACGCCTTTTTTGCATTTCAGCGACGATGTGAGATAGGGATTCTCTATATTAAGGTAACGAAATACATTTACATTTTGTATCACTAAATTATTAAAACTCACAAGATTATAATAAAATGTATATATATATATATATATACATACAAACGAAATTAAAGGTAATAACTCGGACTTCCTATATAACCAACCAAAATCACATTGAGTTCATATTGAAAGGGGGTTGACATTCACTCGCCGGTGAATTGCAGAACTTGCCTGAACGCAAATTTTTTAGCATTAATACTGCAATTTTTAAACAAATGGTTACTTTTTGGTATTTTTGGCTTATAAATATAAACAAAGTAAGTTAAGCAAAAAAACAAAATCGACTTCAATTCGCTTATAAAAATTTAAGATTACCGTTAATTGCTTCATGATGCAATGATCGGATCTAAACCAAATTAGTATGGGACCACCTCTGAGGTACCACTTTATCGAAATCGGTTGACGAGGTTCAAAGTTATGCGGTAACATACACTCAAAGAAAAAATTACCCCGAATTGATAATCTCCTCCTTTTTTTGAAGTCAGTTAAAAAAACATTTGAATTACATACGTCCATCGCATGAAAGACAAATTAATTATTTTTATTTTGGCAACACACGCTTTCTAATCGGTTATCTAGTTGTGAGATATCAATATTTCAAAATATCCAATAATTTCACTTAACCTTAATTTAAATTTCAATTTATTTGTTTGATATCGTTTATACATTAGTACATTAAGATTAAATCTTTTATTGTACAATAAAGAAAAATAAAAAATTAAAAAAATTAAAACATTAAGTACCTATAAGTATATAAAGTATTATACAAAGTTCTTCTAATTTTTTGCTGCTGGAGGACTCCAGCTTTCCGATGGCATGTTCAACATTTGTCGACCCGGTTATCGTAATCACCCCTTTGATTCAACTTAAGGTCTCTAAAATAGTCTGTAAAATCGCCTCATGTAAACACCGTATAACCGAACCGTACCCGTGTAAATAAATAACATTACAATTACTTATACATATACATATATCTTCAATACACTGTTAACCATCGTTTTAATAGCACCAGCGCATTAATAGCACAACAACAACAAGGCGAAATACATAACGACTTTATCTAAAAAAGCAGTTTTGAATACGAGTTGCAATGGCTACAAAGTGTACACGTCAACTACTCTCCGATGTGAATAGCTGTGACCTGCCTGATTTCATTAAGAAACTAGTTAACAAAATATGCGACTTTTACGATGAGCAGGATTATATAGATGTAACATTTAAGTTGTCTAATCCCATTGCTATGTAAGTTTTCAACTTACATACTTATGCATGTAAAAAATATTTATTTGATTTCCATTTTTACAGGATTCCAGCACATCGCTTGATACTGTCAGCAGCAAGTCCTTACTTCAACGATCTTTTCAAAAGCGAACATGGCCTAGCTCCTGTTATCGAATTGAACGACATAGATAGTGACACCTTTGAGCGTCTTATGACATTTTGCTACACTGGCAAAACGCTAATAACCATCGAAAATGTGGACTTAATGCTGAAGGCGGCAATGGTTTTGCAATTATGTGATGCGGTTCTCAGTTGCGTTGATTATATTTTGGAGCATATAACTGAGTATACACTTAAGCGGGCTTATGACTTAGAGCGTGAAACTCAGTGTATACAACTGTATGAGAAACTCTTAAAATATGAAATAGAGAATTTTATCGAGGTAAATGTTTTGGGTTGGCCTGTCTTATATTCCGTTCATTTTAACTTCTTATTTTTCTAGGTGAGTCAGAGCGCTGAGTTTTTAAATTTCAGTACTGAGAAGTTACAAGCAATCATAGAGGCTGATAATTTGAATGTGAGTTGTGAGCAAGACGCCTTCCGTGCGATAAAACGATGGTATGAGTACGATGCCTCTGCACGTCAAAAAGAACTGCCAGTTCTAATCGATTGCTTACGTCTTACGCAACTCGACGTATGCTTTTTAATGGAGAACGTTCAAACATTGCCAGGATGTGAAGTGTTGGCATTAAGAGCACTATCGTGGATAGGTTTTCCATCAGCACGTTCGAAAGTATCATTAAAATTTTCAGCAGCACGAGAAAATGTGTGCAACAAACCGGTATTGTTAGCGGTGCAAGTGTCGGTAAGTTCAAGCAACTAGTTATTAAAAGATTTCGGAGCTTAGCTCAACGGTCTTTCGATCCCTGTTGAAGTCTAGAAAAAAAATTTTATGAGATGTTGTGATTTCCGAAAAAGCAGATATGTTGCTATAACTTCTACCACTTGGATTTGGTTGCTTTTTAAATTTCTACTAAAAACAAATAGCATAGTTTTAGATCTATATAGATATTTCCACTGGTGAAACCAAATTGGAAACAACGGCCACCATGTTTAGACCACACATCTACAGCCCGCGATAAAAGATAGCACATCAAAAATTTTACCAGTTTTGACTACTTTTCTTTTGCTTTTTTAAGGTTCATTAATTTTTTATTGAAGTTAAAACAAAAACCAAATAAGTCCAAATTTCAAACTTTGTGCAAGGAAAAATATATTAAAAATTCCACAAGCTTTTCATCCCAATTCCAATTCCAAGTATTTGAATTAGAATTTCTAAACTAATTTTTGGTATGCAGTTTTACAGCTTATTAAAATCTAGTATAATAAAGATAAGATAAAGATAGTTTGGAGTTACTAAAAATCGCATTGATTTTTGATAATTATTTTTTCTGACGGTGTTATGCGCTTTTATCCGTATAAAAATTACTTTGTATGGAAGAAAATGCGTGATAGCGTCAGCAAAAAAAATAATCAAAAATCAACGCGATTTTTTAGCCACTTCAAACTTGCACTTTATTATACTCGAATTTTATGAGCTATAAAACTGCATGCCAAAAATTATTCTAGAAATTAAAATTAAAATGCTTGGAATTGGGATGAAAAGTTTGTGGAATCTTAATCATTTTTTTTTTACAAAGTCTGAAAGTTGGATTCATATGGTATTTGTTGGCGTTGGTGATATACTTTTATTTAAAAATAATAAACATTAAACAAACAAAAGATAAATAGTCAAAAATGTTCAAAATGTTGAGGTGCTATCGTTTTGTCGCGGGCTGTATGCATATTAATGAGGGGTTTCTAATGTAACACAATACTGCATTTAATAAATCTTAATTTCTTTCAATTTATGCTAATATTTAAACTAGAAGTTGGAAACTAAAGTGTTATATTACTCAGGCTCACTAATGATTATGCTCTTGATGTTTATTCATTTGTGTTTAAACTTAAATATTTTCTTAAAACATAACCATGTGATCAATTCTCCTTCTATTTTTTTGGGGTTTGGGTTCGGTGGCCAGTTTCCCAACGCCAGGTTATCCCTTTGCTTATTATGTTGGTGTCGTGTTACACGAAGGTGTACCTTCTCAGATAAAACGTAGTGTGCAGTAGCACTTGATGAGTGTTTATCTTGTTGGTTGATCCAATAAGGTTATTCAAACAGCAAAATTACATAAGGTATATTGTGTTAATCCGTGTGGATGAACGTAGACATCAAGATGAGCGGATTCAGATAGCAGATTTGCATGTAAGGTGAGATGGCTGTGCTAATTGTCATTTGAGTAAGGTGCCAATCTTCAGTAATTGTTTTAACGAATGTCAGTATTGAGGACCAGATTATTCCCTCGAATTTAGCAGGTTTTGAGGGTATTCCTCCAATTTTCAGGCCATCAGTTTGGGTTATTTGGCATTTGACAAATTTTTTTAGTACGACAAAAGGAGAAAAAAAAAGAGTGAGGTGGACGGTGTTAAGACACCTGTGCTAAGCTGAGAGTAAAGTAGTATTTAAAATTTAGCTCCAACTTTTGATAAGAATTCAGATAATTGAGAAATCTTGCGAAAATCGAGATTGCGAAAGATCTCTACAAAATTTGCGTCTTCCCGGAGGACTTCGAAGCGCTCCCTAGTATTTGCATGAACACTGCAGTGGAAAATTTGATGTATATAGTTATCAATCATACCGCATGTACACAGATTGTTGTTAATAGCTTTAATACGATATAGATATTCTTAGTCATAAGTGTAACCAGTGAGTATCTTATTTAGAATTTTAATATCTCTCGGATTAGTCTTATATTTTTTAAACCATGTTTTGTTTGTTTTTTGAGGAAAAATGTGTGCGAATAAATGTGGTTTGCTGGCAGAAAAGCTTAGAAACTCTTCATGCCAGTTGTTTTGAATACGATTTCGGATGCTTCTTAGAGCTTCCTCAATCGTGAGTCTTATTTCAATACAGTTATTACAAGTTATGACAGTTTTGGCTAGTTCGTCAGCCTTTTCGTTTCCAACAATACCTTTATGACTAGGGGTCCATATCACAGTAACATTGTAAAATTCAGACTCGTTAATGAGTTTGTGAATTTCGTATATGTAATGGTTTTGAGTTTTGTCTTTTGTTAGAAGTGTGCAGGCTACTAGACTGTCCGTAAAAATTGTTATTCTGGAATAGTTTTCCTCTTTGGCAATTTGTAGTGCTTTTAATATAGCTATTATTTCACCAAAACTAGATGAGGATCTAAAATTGATTTTATAAGCATACTCTGTTTTGTTAGAGTAATTGTAAATACCGCATTCTGTGGCAAAATCATCAACAGAAGCATCTGTAAACATAACGCGAAAATCAGATCTTTTATAATCATTTAATAAAGCAGTATATGTGGACTTTATAGCGTCGGAGGATAAGTGGTCTTTTTGCTTATTAAGAGTGTTAGTTATCACATGTAGATTAGGCGAGGGAATGGATTCCTGTACTATGGTCAGGTCGTCAAAAATATCTTTAAATTCATTAAAAATTACGCTATAGCTAGAGTTGACATTTGGAGAATTGTAAAATGTTGCCTTAAAGGATTCGTCCGATAGCAAATTATTAACCAATTCTTTTGCTGTGAGCCATTTGGCTCTATCAGCCGGTGGCAGTTCGTTTGCTAAAGCATAGATAAGAGGGATAGGAGTTGAAGAGATATGTCTGAATCTTTTTGTTAATTGTTTTGTTTACCTGAGCAACGTTTCCCCAAAATAAGGTTTGCGCAATTTTATTGTCTAGTAATTTCCACAATATTGCCTTGTAAAGAGTGGGCAAAATAAGACCTACCAATGTTAAACACGTATAACTTCTTTATTTTTTAATATTATTGTTGTTTTCTTTCTGCATGTTATAGTAAATCTCTTGGAAAATCATAATGGATACTTACAGCAATACCACCAACAACGACTACAATACCCTATTCGTTTCACACAATAAGCCACAAATTGATTTTTTAGGTAATGTTTTGATGTCGGTTGAAGCGCATTTCCTTTTAAATGGTTATGCCAACCAGCAAAACTGTACATTGTGGGGCTCTGAAAATCCAAGTGCAACACACCAACGCCAGTTACACCCATCCAGATGCACTGTTTGGTGCGGTGCTATGGCCGAAAAAGTTATCGGCCCATATTTCTGCGAGAATGAGGATGAAGCGCCAGAAACGATTTCTGGGGCTTCTTACAGAACAAAGATTGACAACTTTTTGCGTCCAACGGCAGAGCAACAACAGGATGGAGCGACTGTGCACACTGCTAGGCAAACTATGGACCTGCTGCGTGAAATTGGTAGGTCTTATATGGCCCACCCTGTACAAGTCTCGGGATGCGCAATGATTTTGTGTGGTTTAGGGGCCCTATAAGTTTGTTTTTTGTCATGAAAATAAGCATACAAATTTTCTGTTTTTGTTAAAGCAAGTAATATAATATTTTTTTTTTTAATTACGGATTTAATTATAAAATTTAATTAATTATTTGTTTGCAAATAAAAGTTTAAAAAACAACAGTTGTGTTTGCTTGATCCATTTTTCAAACGCACGGCAACGCTGGTACGAAGCCGATTGTCAGTGTTGCCACGGTCAAATTTTTTTTTTTGCTACCAAAATGTCCTGCCAACCAACTTACCAAAAATTTGTTTGACCTAAGAAGATCTTTTGTGCTATACCCTAATTGTAATCACTCCAATATATTTTAATTTTACCTAAAGAAACAACGAGATTGTAAAAACATACCAGAAATGGATAATACTCACTTCTCTGAAAATCATGAGTCCCATGGGTCCCAAAGTAAATTCCACTTTCAAGTTAATTGAAAGAGATGTAGTTTAAAGTTCAATAGGGGATTCACAAGACGTGTTAAGCGTCGTAATGTCTTAAAGTTTTAAAAATTTGCAACGTAAAATAACGGCTAATACAGAAACAATCGCATCCGATATAGAAAACTGCAATAGTTTTGAGTTACATTGTGAAATAATCGGATGACATAAAGACACTAAATTTTTTAAGAATGTGTTAATTAAACTTTTATTAACCTAAAAATAAACATTTAAAGGTATTAATTATTTTTAAAAGGTAACTGTTAATACAACTGTTTTATATATTATGCCAAATTTTTGATAAAAAATCACCTCTACCAAAAAACTTAAATTGAGTAACGCCGTTTCCTAAATTTCACAATTGAGCAATTGTCAAAAATCTGCTTCTTAATCAAAAAGTTGTTTATTCAAACGACCTTATTTTTTGTATCATGGTTCTGTGCGTTGGCGTGTCAAATGAAAGCTTTTGGCTCTTTCTGATTGGCTGAAGCAGAAAGCTTTCTGATACAACTCTGCGTTGAACTGGGTTTCAAACGAGTTGAATGATTTAACTGGTTAAATTTCCCAACAACAATTGCATGCGATTTAACTACAGTCGGGTCTACGTAACCGGAACGACCCAGATTTATATTTGGCCAGGGACTGTCACTCCAGCAACACTCCCCAAAAACTCTTTGGAGAACTTATGTGCTGCTACAACAACCACAACATAAATTACATAATTCACGTAGGCGTCTTAATATTTCGTTTAAAATGCCAAATTTCCTGCAAATACATTAGAATTTACAAAAGGAATTTCCCTACTAATTGCTTATTTTGCGCTTTTCTACTACCATTTCCCACCAGAGAATTCATTCTTCCCCATTATCCGTCCTTCGTAAATGCAACGGTTGTCAAACCGCGGCTGTCAATAATTATCAAACCTTTTATTATTGAATCATGCTTGTTCCCCTTGTGGAATAAACAAGGTGATGTCAGTTACATAACCTCACTTTTTTGGTAGCCCCATTTCGGCAATGCATATTAATGTAGTAAAAATAGGGGAACCATTAGAGGACCATTTTAACGCCCTTTTGAATACTATTTTTAAAAAGTATGTATTAAAGAATTATTTTATCAAAACAACGTTTAAGATAATAAACAATAGTTGTGTTAGGTATACCCATTTCCAGTAAAATCCAGAAAAATTGGTACGAATTTTCATGTTTTGGCAATTTCGTACGCAAAAACTCATTGAGAGAGCGAAACAGCTGAAGTTCAAAGTTTTTACTGCATTTTTAATGGATAAATTTTTACTTGTAACTTGCTGGATGCAATTTAAACTAATATAGAAACTGTTTTTGGGTTTTTATTATTGAAATTGACCAAATAAACCAATTTAAATATAAAATATATAGCTTTATTAGGAATTTGCTGCGAATAAAGAACCAATTTATCAGCTGTTCATGAAACTGGATTTGCGTTCACGTACTTTTTTGGATATTTTTTCTTTGAGAGCGAATTCGCAGAAATTAAGTTACTGGGGAGTTGCGGGCGAGTTACTGAATAATTTTTTAAACAAACACAACTACTCTTAGTAAGTTTTTTCTTCTTTTTAAAAGGCCGATTATTTATGAATTATAAAAGGATTTTCGTAATTTTTTTTGTAAAGCACTTGTATTGCAGCCTCTAGTAGGTTAACAGGCACAACTTCCAAAACCTATTAAACAAGAAACGCACTTTTACTGACCAACCTGGCCAATTGAATAAACTCACCTGGAACTTGCAGCCAAAAATCGCACTTATATCGCAGCTTCTCGCTGAGATAAAAAACACAATTCACAAATCTGTGGAAGGTAAAGATAATAAGTCTTTATTTGCCACTTGGCATAAGTACTTAAAATTGGTTACCTAAATTTGTAGCCAAAGTCCGGAAAACCTCCAAAAATTGCTAAATTAAAAGCTGTTGAATATACACACAAATCACAATTTTTGCAAAAAATATTAAATGGAAAAGTCACAACTAAACAGAAATGTCAAGGACAGTGATGTTCACTCTTACGTTTTCAGCGCAATACCTAAAAGGAGTTATCCTAGTGTAGTTTTTGTTCAAGAGGGCATCATTCAGAACGGGGCTACCGAATTTGTCAAAATTACAACAAACACCCCCTAACTGACATCACCTTATTTTTATTTCACCATGGTTGGGTAAGAAATATGAGTAAAAATAAAAAATAAATACAAAATGTGTGACTTATATGAATCTTTTAGGATTCATATGTATATGATCCATGATTCAATAATACATATATATTATTGAATCATGTATTCGATCCAATTTATGAGCCATCACTTTGTGCCAATATAAAAACTATAAGGATTCGAAATTTATATCTAAACTTGATATCGAAAATAATAAGGAAGCAAAAAATAAACAAAAATTAGCTGCAGCTGCTACTATTAAAAGTATGTTGGAATGTATATATGCACATTCATATGTACTATATATGGTATTTAAAAGAAATTTTTGCCGAACGACTTTGCAAATATGGCTCTAAAGTGAGCTCAATAAGAATCAAATAATAAAGCCAATAAGACTCAAAGAACAACCTAAAATAAGAGTCCGAAATTCGCCATTTATGGAGCCAACAAGAGTCATTTACGAGCCTCAAAAAGAGTATGAAATTGTTCATATATGAGGCCAAAAATTGTTTTAAAAGAGTCCAAAATGAGCCGTTTATGAATTAAAGCTCATATAAGTCGACCTTCGGAGGAAGGGAAACACCTCATTTCGGACTCTTAAATGAGCTCATTACGAGCGTAAAGGTTCGAAATAGGACTCCTTAAAGACTCATTTAAGGCTCCAAATGTTTGCTAGGTTTATGAACACGTTTTGTCCATTTCAAGCCCATTTAACATTTTTAACTCGTAAATTTGAACGTGGTATTAGTGAAAAAAAGTTTCACTGTAAAATACTACCAAATACATACATATGTAACTATATTTTAATTTCAAAACAGAGTCGTAATTTTATGTGAAGTAGTGAAAAAATGATTTCTCTTCATGTTTTCGCAGGAAAATTTGTCTTTCAGAGGTCGTTCTACAGGTGTGGTCACAAACATTTTTCAATATGACAAAGCTGAAGATGAATGGCACAAATACGCCGACATAGGAACCTCTGATTGGAAGCACTACGGCCTGGAACTCTTTGACAATAGTCTAATGTTTATTGGTGGTACATGCGGTGGCATTGAAGTCAATACTGTTAAAAGCTGGAGTTTTACGACGAAAACGTGGATAACGTTGCCCCCAATGGTTTGGCCAAGGAGTTTTCCAGTCGTTTTATCATTAAATAAAAGTATCTACGCCATTGGCGGAGAATATGCCGCATCAGTGGAAATGTAAGTATGTTTGCAAGTACGAAGCATTATACGACAAATGTTCTGACGACAGTCGGGTCAACGTAAATCCCGTAAAAAATTAAATTTGAACAATTTTGTAAAATTCGAAGTTTTACAAGAGTTGTTGTTATCGCCACATCTCCTCATCAGAATTCTTTTTTTATTACCTTCCTTTTATTAGCTCGGGATGTAACTATGTAATATTGATGCGCCTAAAAGATACAGCGATTTCTATTCTCAAGTTACATACCTGATGACAGTACGAATGGCAATTATAATAGGGAGGTTTTAGATTTTAAACTATAATTTTATCTACACTTCAGCAGGGATCGAACCTGCGTAATCGATGTTCAAAGTTAAAGCGTTAACCACTGAGCTATGTATGTACATCCCGTAAACTCTTGTTGCTAATTCATTTTCCTTATTCAACCAACTACTATCAAGTGCAGCTGATTTGCCGCTATTTAAACTCGACAGCGTGGTTGTTGTTGTCAATTCTATACATCCATTTGCTTATTTGCTTTTTTTGTATAGCTTTCAGGCAGGCTCTTCCTAAACTATGTATTTGTCAATGTTTTTGTGGCTTATTAACATTAACAGAAAGAAAGAAAGAAGTTTGATGAGGAGATGTGGTGATCTCCGAAATAGCTGCTATATCATGATACAAATATTTAAAGGTAAAACAAGGCATATTCAACAAGGTAGAAGTGACAATTCAGTCGACCTCTCTCATACCTGACTGTAATGTCAAAAAACGTAAACAAAGAAATTAACCCTTTGTTATGCATGTACCATATTTGATAAAATTCAATATCTATGAAATGAAAGTTTTTGTAAATATGAAAATATTTAAAATCACATTAAAATCGGCTTAATTTTAGTTTTTGTATTTTCGTTTAATGTAAATGTGGAAATGCATACTTACTCAAAATTACACACTAAATGAAACACAATTATTAATAAAACCGTTTTGGCAATTTTAATTTTTTTATTAGCCCATGTTTTTTAGCATTTATTTTTTTATTCAAATACTTAATTCTAGAGTATATTCGACAGTTAAAAAAAAACAATTTTTGATTCTTTCTTCTAAATTTACATCGGAACTTAACTTCAATAATTCAGCTATTAAATTTTTGCAATGCGAAATTTCTTTTCCATTAAATTTATTAAAAATTACTTCCAGTTTCTTTATGTGCACAAGGAATTCTGGTTTAGGTTTTATCATACCAGCATTTGAAATTTGGTCTATCCAGTGGGAGATTTTCTCTTCATATTCAGTAATGCTTAATTTCCGTATGATAAATCCAGCTATGTATGAAAAATAAAAACACGACTCTTTTCACATGGCATTATGAAAAAAGGAAAAGGGATGTTAAGAACCAGAACGTCGAATTTATAACAGTAAATGGTGATCTAAAGCGGTAAATTTAGTGGAACGAAATTGTATCATGGTGTTCGCGGAGCATTTGCTTATATGTATATGTTAATGTACTCGTGGATCCGGTCGTGCTTGTTTATGGCAGACTTACTCAGTTTGGGTCTGTGCATCAACAGCTAACTTATTCCCCACAGACACCTCAGGAATGGCCGACACTTCTGATAACTCAAGCATTGAGGAATTGTATGGTAGAGGTACTGCACCTGGGAACAAACGCGTCCGCTTGGAAATACTCGGCTGTGATGGGCAACAAATAAAGTCACTGCCACTAAAATGGTGTTCGCACACACGCGAAGAGTCTACTAATGGAGCACCGGAGCTACTTGGCCACCGTTGTCGCTTCACTTGACAATTAGGAGGTTTAAAATAACGCACAAGTCTGTTGTCCTGGCTCTTGCCACACAGAGCGCACCGCTCGTAATTCCTTTTCATTTTATTTTTGTATGTATGTATTTAAAATCAGTCGCACAGCTCAAAATTGAAAATTGAAATAAAAAAATTAAAATTTTGAATTCTATAGGGTTAAGAGTTGACATTACAACAGTCGCAGTTCAAAAGAGAGAAATGTCGAAATCACTTCTACCTTGTTATGCCTTGGTTTTATAGAAGGAAAATGAGATGCTGCTTTAGCGGCTGCGCTAATACCGTTTTTATCTGCAAGCAAAGCAGTATAAAGTTATTTAAGTTTGCGCAATTACCGTGTGTACGCAAAACTTGATGTTGTTGTTGTTGTTGTAGCGGCTACAACAACCCCGCCCAGATCGGTTGGTATCTCAGTCGTTGTCGTCAAGTTCCACTAACGGTAACCCTAGGAAGCGTGCAGCTTCTGCGGGGTTTGCCCATAAGGACAAGGTCGTTAGGGATGTCGGGTTTGCCGGGCATGCGAAGAGATGTTTCGAGTCATGTGGGGTCTCTCCGCATGCCGGACATTCGTTAGGCACATCCTCATTCAGCCTACTCAGGTAGGAGTTTAACCTGCTGCAGTAGCCGGAGCGAAGTTGTGCAAGTGTGGTGCGCGTCTCCCGAGGCAGATGAAGCTCCGTCTCGTCAATGTCCGGGGGTGGTGTGCCCAGAACGGCATTCACAGGTCTAGAGTCTATATAACTCGAGACTGAGTCCCTGTGAATGCCGTTCAAGGCCTGTCTGTAGGCTGTCGGGTCCAGAGGTTGCTTAATGAACCTCTGGACTTCGTCCGTTAGTTCATATAGATGCCTCCTGACGTGCCTAGGCGAGGGCTCCTCCGCAAGCAGCTGTCTGCACGGGTGGCCACTTCTGTGGGTCCCGATCAGGAACTGCTTGCAGAGCATTATATTGTGCTCCTTTACCGGGAGCATTTGCGCCTCGCCGTGCAGGTGGTGTTCAGGCGTCATCAAGAGGCATCCCGTCGCTGTCCTCAGTGCGGTGTTTTGTGCGGTCTGTAGCTTCGTCCACTGCGTCCTACTAGTCCCAGGCGACCACACTGGCGCTGCGTAGTTCAAAACCGGCCGGCCTATTGCCTTGTATGTTGCCAGCAACGTTTCTTTGTCTTTGCCCCAAGTACTGCCGGCTAGCGACTTGAGGACTTTGTTGCGGCTCTGTACTTTATTGACAATAGCGGTTGAGTGCGCAGAGAAGGAGAGCAGGCTGTCGAAAGTTACTCCGAGTATTTTGGGGTTATTCACCGTCGGAATTGGTGTGTCATCGACGTGAATCCCCAGCGGTAGCCTGACCTCCTTCGTCCAGGTTGTGAACAGGGTCGCGGAGGATTTCGTAGGGGAGAGGGCTAGACACTTTGCAGTGAAGAAGCGAGAAAGTTCGGAGAGATAGCCGTTTACTTTCGAACACAGGTCATCAATTCCATTCCCAGTCGCCATAATCGAGCAATCGTCGGCATAGGAGACAATCGAGACTCCCTCTGGTGGTTGAGGGAGCTTTGAAATATAAAAGTTAAACAGTAGCGGGGAAAGGACACCACCCTAGGAACCCCCTGTTTTATTTTTCGCTGCTTACTCGTTTTGTCTCTGAACATTACCGACGAATGTCGACCACTTAGATAATTTGCCGACCACCGTTTGAGCCTCTGTGGGAGAGAGGAGGCCTCTATATCTTCTAGTAGCGTGGACAGGCAGACGGTGTCAAACGCCTTTGACAAGTCCAACGCTACTAGAATCGTTCTCTCACAGGGACGGTTACGGTTAAGGCCACGAGTTATCTGAGTGTTTATGGCGTTAAGTGCTGTTGTTGTGCTGTGCACTTTACGGAAACCATGCTGATGCTTCGCTGGGGTCAGGTGATTTGTGAAGTACGGGAGTAGCAAGGCCTCGAGTGTCTTCGCTACCGGGGAAAGGAGTGTAATCGGACGATACGAATCTCCTTTGTTTGCAGGTTTCCCCGGTTTGAGCAGTGGGACCACTCTCCCCACCTTCCAGATGTCTGGGATGATGAGAGTGGCCATTGACAAATTGAGGACCTCCGTTAGGTACGCTACCCCCGCAGGACCCAAATTTTTCAGCATCGGCATGCATATACCGTCGGGACCCATGGCTTTGGAGGCTTTCGCCTTCCCGATGGCCACCTGAACTTCACCGCAAGTGAAAGCAAGGGGGGCACAATTTGTTGGCAGTTTGTGCAGCCTTCTGGTCACTCGACGCTTGGCTTTGTCCACCGGAGGATGCAGTATGAACTGCCGGCTAAAATAGCTCGCGCATCGCTCCGGGTCCGACGAAGCATGGTCGCCGAAGGAAATTTCGACTCTGTCGTCGTGCTTCGTCGGATTAGACAATGACCTCACGGTTGACCAAAGCTTGCTCACACCAGAGGTGAAGTTGCAAGTCTTCAGATGCTCCTCCCACTTCTTCCGCTTATGTACGTTTACAAGTTGCCGAATCTTCGCGTTGAGATCCCTGATACGGGGATCTCCGGGATCGGCCTGACGAAGGCTATCACGCTCATTTGCTAAAACAGCCGCTTCGGCAGGGAAGTTTGGACGTGGGTCCGATATGCACCCTGCCGGTATGAAGCGGGCTGCAGCAGCAGTGATAGCCCTGCGGAACTTACGTTCACCGAGATGGACGTCGGTTGGTGTGGGGAGCGATGTGAAGGTGTTTTCAGTAAACTCCGCGTAACCTTTCCAGTCAGCTTTAGAAAAGTTGACATAGGTCCGGTGTTTGGCGGAGGCAAAGTCGGTTGGTTTATCAATCGAGATGACTATGGGTAGATGGTCTGATGCTAGAGTCAGCATAGGTCGCCACGTTATGCTGTTTATCAGACCAGCGCTGACTATTGTGATGTCTGGCGAGCTACTGCAGTTACCCATAATCCTGGTGGGTGCGTCGTCGTTCATTGTGCAGAATGTCGAATCGTCTATCTGCTCAGCCAAGTCTGTTCCCCTACGATCGTTTGACAGGCTTGAGTGCCAAAGATCGTGGTGCGCATTAAAGTCACCTACTACCATACGGTTTTCACCTCTGAGGAGCGCACCTATATCAGGGTGATATCCTGCCGGGCAGCAGGTGACAGGGGGTATGTATATATTAAATATTTCGAGCTCGACATCGCCTGACCGGATAGCGATGCCCTGACATTCTAGGGTGGTATCCCTGCGGTCGATGTCTGCTTCGATAAGACGATACTGCACGGTGCAGTGCGTGATGAACGCTAAGCCACCACCATTATCTCGCTCGCGATCTCGACGGTGCACGTTGTACCCGGCACAATTCAACAAAGTTGAATTGCTGTGCAACTTCGTCTCTTGGACCGCAGCTATTAATATACCATGCCGACACATAAAGGCGGTTATCTCCTCAATCTTGCTCTGTAGCCCGTTACAGTTGAATTGGAGGAGCTTCATGTGGTTCGGGAGACGTGTTGTGATGTGGGGTGTGAGTGAGGTGTATGTTCTTGCCGCCGTTGGCTGGCTGTGTGTGCTGCTGGGGTGATTGCCTCCCTGTGGTGGTAGTGGGGGGGCGTCGCAATTGATGCCAGCGACCGAGCAGCGCAACACGGGCCCTCGAAGTTCCCCGTCCAATCTCGCGTGGTGCGCAGACCTGAACATGCCCTAAAGTGGCACCAGCCAAGGCAGGTGTTGCACTTGACTGATGTCACATTACGGAATATTCTGGTCTGACATACCGTGCAGATTGTAGGGGGAACCAAGAGTTGTTGGCGGCGGCGTGTGGGTGGTGGTGCGGTTGTGTGTGTTATGTGGTCTGTGGTGGCTGTGGTATGTTGTTGTGTTGTGGCGACTGTGTGTGGTTGCTGTGTGAGTGTGTGGGGCTGCACGGGCGGACTATGGGTTGCCGTGGAGGCTGCTCTATTTGAGCAACAGGGGGCCACGTACGACGTGGTCCACTGTCTGTGTGTCCGTAGTCCCGAGCAGACCCTGAGGTGACTCCACCCCTCGCAGGCATTACACTTGACTGAGGTGGAGTTGTGGTGTAGACGTCTTCGGCATACACAGCAGGTGTATATTTCTGGCCCAGGGTTTGACTCGATGCCAGCCCTGAGTAGGAGAATGCGTAGTGAATGTTGCCCTATGGACGGACAACTTCTGAGATACTTCGCCGACCTAAACGGGGTTAGATCGCCGAAACAACAGCCCTTGGTCGGGTGAAACCCGAGTCATTCCGGTACGTAGAACCGGCTGTCGTGGGAATGCGCACCACCACGCGGTTGGTGGTGTTAAGGCAGCGGATTTTCCCAAGTGCCTATGAGCGCTAGGCTAATTTTTTGCCACAAAAAATGAAATGACATCGAGAGAAATTTTCAAAAATGCTAGCAAACGTCAAAACTCCCAAAGCTGGCTCTCAGCCCTTATAAATATTTTTATCATGATTTGAATTATTTCGAGAGAGTAAACTCAAAATGCTAGCAAACGTCAAAAAAACCCAATGGCAGACGAATTGAGCGGGCGGTTTTACCCATGATAAAAATATAGTAAGGTAGAACCGCTGAGAGTTACTTTTAAAATTCTTGACGTTTCCAAACATTTTAAATTTTTTAAATTTACTCACAAACTCACACACACATTTTCAATCTCAAGCAACAACAATTTCGAACAATTTCAATTTTTTATTTTCAATTTTATATGATTTTAAAATAGGTGCAATCCCGTATTCCTCGGACTCGGACTAGTAAAACTGTCAAAAAATAAAAATTCGCTCAGAGCGAGAGAGTAACACTGAAAAGTACGGGATCGCTTTCTAGTAAAAAATGGTAACTTCTGTCAACTTCAACATAACCTCCAAATTTTGGTTGTAAATTTTTGCTTATTTTGTATGTAAATACACTCAGCTCACACGTGTAAATAACCAAAAATACTCTCAAATTCATTAGAATCCACTTAAACAAGTAATTAAATACTTTTCAACATGAATTAGCAGAGTGCACTTTTCTTTTGTTTACAATTTGGTTGCCAAACACACTACAGCTGATCGTTTGACACATTTACCAGAATTTACCAGCAAAAAATTCTCGGACTAAAACTGGCAACTTCTGACAGAGAGAGAACCGTATTAACTCTCTTTTTTGTCCTCTCAATAGTCAGAGAACCGAGTACGGGATCGATTTCCAGTAAAATCTGACTGATTCTGACTATTTCTGACTAGTCCGGACTCGTACGGGATCGCAACTAATGCTGACAAACTTCAAAAAAAAAAATCATGGCCGACAAAATGAGAGTACGGTTCTACCTTGCTATGTCTTTATCATGGTTTTACCCATATATATATATATATATACATATATTGTGTTTCGGCGATCTAACCCTGTTTAAGACGGCGAAATCTCTTCAACGTTCTTCAAATCCTTTGGCCTTTTATGCGGCTGTCACGCTGTTATACATTATACATTTATTAATAGTTTTAGTTTTTGTTGTAACATCATACAAATTCCTCAAAGAGATATTGGGGGTCCTAGTCCTTAGCTCTAAACCTTTACATATTAAACCATTTTAGGTATTCGCCTGTTAGCGGATGGAGATGTGTAAGCAACATGTCATCACAGCGTTATAGTGCTGGCGCAGTGGTTCATGACGGCAAAATTTTCATTATGGGAGGCTGGGATGGAAGGTCTTCCTTAAAATCTGTTGAACGTTACGACCCATCTTTGAATTCTTGGACCAAGTGTGCGGATATGAATGCAGTTCGTCGTTGTCCTGCAGTAAGTGAGCTACAAAAACCAAACCTAATATATGCAGATGAACTTATGTATATAGTTATGAAGATTAGCAATGTATATATATATTTGTATATATTGTATGTATGTCCCTCCATATTTTAGGTAGCCGTACACAATGGATGCATATATGTTTTAGGTGGTGGGTCTGAAATAGTTGAACGGTACGACCCACAAAGTAACAAATGGACTAAGGTTGGTTAAAGTACAGTTTCGGATATTTCGAAAGTCATAACACAATTTTTCATTACTAATCGTAGATCTGCTCTTTGAGCGTTAGTTGTAACGCCATGGCTTGTGTTTCTATGGATGATCAACTGTGGGCCATTGGAGGTAACACCACAAATTCCGTGTCAGTTTACAACGCAGAACGTGATGAATGGATCGAAAAGAAAAAACTACCTGCACCTGTTGGTGGTTCATACTTCTGTTATGTTGTGCCGAAAATGTTACTTAAAAATTAATTAGACGTGTGGCAGTTTAATAAGAAGATGCCTATTAAAGGCGGTTTTT